>NC_069501.1:725457395-725702395 GCF_027579735.1 Bombina bombina | reverse complement strand
TTTTTCACATATTCAGTAATAAAGTGTGCACTGTTTAAAATTTAAAGAGACAGTAACGTTTTTGTTTTAAAACGGTTTTTGTACTTTATTGACAAGTGTAAGCCTGTTTAACATGTCTGCACCTTCAGATAAGCTATGTTCTATATGTATGAAGATCAATGTGTCCCCCCCTTCAAAATTGTGTGATAATTGTGCCATAGCGTCCAAACAAAGTAAGGACAGTACTGCCACAGATAGTAAAGTTGCCCAAGATGATTCATCAGATGAAGGGAGTAGACATAGTTCTACATCATCTCCTTCTGTGTCTATGCCAGTTTTGCCCACGCAGGAGGCCCCTAGTACTTCTAGCGCGCCAATGCTTATTACTATGCAACAATTGACGGCAGTAATGGATAACTCCATAGCAAATATTTTATCCAAAATGCCTGCATATCAGAGAAAGCGCGATTGCTCTGTTTTAAACGCTGTAGAGCAGGAGGGCGCTGATGATAATTGCTCTGTCATACCCTCACACCAATCTGAAGGGGCCATGAGGGAGGTTTTGTCAGATGGGGAAATTTCAGATTCAGGTAGAATTTCTCAACAGGCAGAACCTGATGTTGTGACATTTAAATTTAAATTAGAGCATCTCCGCGCACTGCTTAAGGAGGTGTTATCTACTCTGGATGATTGTGACAACCTGGTCATTCCAGAAAAATTATGCAAGATGGACAAGTTCCTAGAGGTTCCGGTGCACCCCAACGCTTTTCCTATACCCAAGCGGGTGGCGGATATAGTGAATAAGGAGTGGGAGAAGCCCGGCATACCTTTTGTCCCCCCTCCTATATTTAAAAAATTATTTCCTATGGTCGACCCCAGAAAGGACTTATGGCAGACAGTCCCTAAGGTCGAGGGGGCAGTTTCTACTCTAAACAAGCGCACTACTATTCCCATCGAGGATAATTGTGCTTTCAAAGATCCTATGGATAAAAAATTGGAGGGTTTGCTTAAAAAGATTTTTGTACAGCAAGGTTACCTCCTGCAACCCATTTCGTGCATTGTTCCTGTCACTACAGCAGCGTGGTTCTGGTTCGAGGAACTAGAAAAGTCGCTCAGTAGAGAGACTCCGTATGAGGAGGTTATGGACAGAGTTCACGCACTCAAGTTGGCTAATTCTTTTATTTTAGATGCCGCTTTGCAATTAGCTAGATTAGCGGCGAAAAATTCAGGGTTTGCAATTGTGGCGCGCAGAGCGCTTTAGCTAAAGTCTTGGTCAGCGGATGTATCTTCCAAGACAAAATTGCTTAATATCCCCTTCAAGGGTAAAACTCTCTTTGGGCCAGAATTGAAAGAGATTATTTCAGACATCACTGGGGGAAAGGGCCACGCCCTCCCACAAGATAGGCCTTTCAAAGCCAAGAATAAGTCTAATTTTCGTTCCTTTCGCAATTTCAGGAACGGACCGGCTTCCAACTCCGCATCCTCTAAACAAGAGGGTAATGCTTCACAAACCAAACCAGCCTGGAAACCGATGCAAGGCTGGAACAAGGGTAAGCAGGCCAAGAAGCCTGCTGCTGCTAACAAAACAGCATGAAGGAGTAGCCCCCGATCCAGGACCGGATCTAGTAGGGGGCAGACTCTCTCTTTTTGCTCAGGCTTGGGCAAGAGATGTTCAGGATCCCTGGGCACTAGAAATAGTTTCTCAGGGTTATCTTCTGGAATTCAAGGAACTACCCCCAAGGGGAAGGTTCCACAGGTCTCACTTATCCTCAAACCAAATAAAGAGACAGTCATTCTTACATTGTGTAGAAGACCTGTTAAAAATGGGAGTGATACACCCAGTTCCAACGGCGGAACAAGGAATGGGATTTTACTCAAATCTGTTTGTAGTTCCCAAAAAAGAGAGAACTTTCAGACCAATTCTGGATTTAAAGATCCTAAACAAATTTCTCAGAGTTCCATCGTTCAAAATGGAAACCATTCGAACGATTCTACCTACAATCCAGGAAGGTCAATTTATGACTACCGTGGATCTAAAGGATGCGTATCTACATATTCCTATCCACAAAGATCATCATCAGTTCCTAAGGTTCGCCTTTCTGGACAAACATTACCAGTTTGTGGCCCTCCCATTCGGGTTAGCCACTGCTCCAAGGATTTTCACAAAGGTACTCGGGTCCCTTCTAGCGGTTCTAAGACCAAGGGGCATTGCAGTAGTACCTTACTTGGACGACATTCTAATACAAGCGTCGTCTCTTTCAAAGGCAAAGGCTCACACAGACATCGTTCTGGCCTTTCTCAGATCTCACGGATGGAAGGTGAACATAGAAAAAAGTTCCCTGTCTCCGTCGACAAGAGTTCCTTTCTTGGTAACAATAATAGATTCTTTAGAAATTAGGATTTTCCTGACAGAAGTCAGAAAGTCAAAACTTCTAAACGCTTGTCAAGTTCTTCATTCTATTCCACGTCCTTCCGTAGCTCAGTGCATGGATGTGGTAGGATTGATGGTTGCAGCAATGGACATAGTTCCTTTTGCGCGAATTCATCTAAGACCATTACAACTGTGCATGCTGAAACAGTGGAATGGGGACTATACAGACTTGTGTGAGATAGTGGGTGATGGTAGTGCACTTAGTGTAGGGTATTAAACACCTTAACTGAATAGCAGATCCTTCAAGCTACTATAGTGAAAAAATGACAAGTGTGAGAGGGAAAGTAAGGGCGCTAGAAAAGCTAAAAATACCACTAAAAGCTAAGACAAAAATGTATAATGACCAAGGAATTCTAATAGATTAATAATGTATTTAATGTGCCATAAGAAACAAAATTACACAATTAAAAGGGACGTCTCCCAAAAAATTGCATAGTAAAAAATCAGTTTAAAATTATTATAAATGAAGACTGTATTCCAATTAAACGTTGGATACTTTGTACATTTAAAAGTTCATTCCTTAGGACCTTGCCAATTGCGAGATACAATGTCTAAATCTAAAGTCAGATGTCAGATATACAGATAATCTTGATTGTTGTTCTATGTAATAATCCCAGAATAGAGAATCTTTACTTCATTTGTATTTTGGTAGGCTAAAAGGTTAAAACGTCTTTATTTTAAAATGCTTAACGGCAACTTTACCAAAGGCCGGTCTCTGTCAGGCAACTCCGTGTGTGCTCCACGAGAATCCGGCGTCTGACGTCACGTTTTCCACCTCGAGGGCTCGCCTCTGATCAGCCAATTGGAACCTCTGTGGGTCCCTATCTGTCAGTCTGTTGTTATCCGGTCCGATTCTTAGTAGTTTGCTTACAGTTGGAGGTTGCTCTTAGTGCTGTGCACGCCACCTCTTTTTTTATGGGTATCCGCCAGGGGATAAAAATAATAATGCAGTACAACCCGGGTTGATAATTCTTCTGTACAAAGGTAGTGCACAGGTAGTTAATCCTTAGACTGTGTTGTGTGGGGCTGGTTTTCTACGCGTTTCACTCCTTTCAGAGCTTTATCAAGAATGACTAGCCCACATTATCCTCCTCCTTTTCAAGGTGTCTCTGTGTTCTGATTGGTCAAAGTTTTGCTTGATTAAAGAGATTGAATTTTTCTGACATCTGACACTTTGTTTTTTTTCTCTGACATCTGACTCTTAGTTTTTTCATATATCCTTAGTGGAATATTTACTGTATCTTTTAGGTCCTTTTCAAAAGGAGATTCACATTTCTTTTTGTAATAACGGGTCATATTTAACAGTATCATTCAACTTCTATGTGGTATTTTATAAATATGTATTTAAAAAACTGTCAGCAAAATTCTATTCTTTTAAAATATAACTTTTTAATCCAAGATGAAAGGGGATACATCTAATTCGGAATTTAAACCTCTAGGGTTCAGAGTATCGTATTTAAAGATAAGTTCAGCCTCCTTGATTAGTAACTTTTTTTCAATGTTTCCCCCTCTCCAATGTTTTTTTATAGTTTTAATTCCCCAGTATGTTAAGTCCTTTGTTCTCCCTTTGTGAACTGTTTTGAAATGTTTGTACAAATAGGTGTCCTCCAACCCTTTCTCTATGCTCCTTAGGTTTTCCCTAATCCTATCCCTTATTGCTCTTTTCGTTTCTCCAATATAAAACAAATCACACGTGCATTTTAAAACATAAATGGCACATGTATGTGTACACCTAATTAGTTCTTTTATTTGAAAGATATCCTTGGAATTATTAAACTTAATTTCTTTAGTTTTTTTACTGTGACCACAGGCCTTGCAAGAATAACAAGGAAAAAAGCCTACTGGTTTTGTACCAAA
The DNA here is from genome assembly GCF_027579735.1 of Bombina bombina. Classification (NCBI taxonomy): domain Eukaryota; kingdom Metazoa; phylum Chordata; class Amphibia; order Anura; family Bombinatoridae; genus Bombina; species Bombina bombina. The sequence continues at coordinate 725,698,128 of NC_069501.1, read as the reverse complement.
TAGATTTTTTTGTATTGTCAGCTTTTTGTTGTTTTTTTGTCTTTTGAGCTCACTTGGTGCTAATATCGATTTTAAGTTTGTGGCTTTTTTAAAAATGAAGGTAGGGTTACTTGGAATTTTTTCTCCTAAGATGTTATCCTCTTTTAGGATGTGCCAGTGCTTTTTGACAATTTTCTTTACCAGATTGTAATCTACATTATACTCTGTAATAAAGGGTACTTTAATCTGTCCATCATTAATATCTTTAGTTTTCACTTTATATTCTAACAGGGTTTTTCTCTGTGTTTGTGGCCCTTTGTATGGCTTTTCTCGTGTGTTCTTTATCATAACCTCTAGAGTTAAATCTTTCTTCTAGAATCGCAACCTGTTGTTCAAAGTCAATTAGTCTTGAGCAGTTTTTCCTAATTCTTAGGCACTGTCCAACAGGTATATTCTCTTTCCAAGTGTTCAAATGGCAGCTTTCAGCATGAATATATGTATTACAGTCTACTTTTTTGAAGTGTGTTTAAGTTTCAATAATAGCTGGGTACAAGGTTTGCACCTAGCTACGCTAATTTATTCATGGGAGCCTGGGAGACCAAGTTTTTTGGCGAAGGTGGCTATGGTGCAAACCTTGTACTCTATAAAAGGTATATAGATGACCTTCTGCTTGTATGGAAAGGGTCGGAATCAGGACTCCTAACTCTCCTTGAACAAATGAATAATAACACCTATGGCCTAACCTTTACTCATAATTATAGTAAAACCGCTATAACATTTTTGGATTTAGAGATAATGACCATTAATAATATTATTGAAACTAAAACACACTTCAAAAAAGTAGACTGTAATACATATATTCATGCTGAAAGCTGCCATTTGAACACTTGGAAAGAGAATATACCTGTTGGACAGTGCCTAAGAATTAGGAAAAACTGCTCAAGACTAATTGACTTTGAACAACAGGTTGCGATTCTAGAAGAAAGATTTAACTCTAGAGGTTATGATAAAGAACACACGAGAAAAGCCATACAAAGGGCCACAAACACAGAGAAAAACCCTGTTAGAATATAAAGTGAAAACTAAAGATATTAATGATGGACAGATTAAAGTACCCTTTATTACAGAGTATAATGTAGATTACAATCTGGTAAAGAAAATTGTCAAAAAGCAATGGCACATCCTAAAAGAGGATAACATCTTAGGAGAAAAAATTCCAAGTAACCCTACCTTCATTTTTAAAAAAGCCACAAACTTAAAATCGATATTAGCACCAAGTGAGCTCAAAAGACAAAAAAACAACAAAAAGCTGACAATACAAAAAAATCTATTTGGTACAAAACCAGTAGGCTTTTTTCCTTGTTATTCTTGCAAGGCCTGTGGTCACAGTAAAAAAACTAAAGAAATTAAGTTTAATAATTCCAAGGATATCTTTCAAATAAAAGAACTAATTAGGTGTACACATACATGTGCCATTTATGTTTTAAAATGCACGTGTGATTTGTTTTATATTGGAGAAACGAAAAGAGCAATAAGGGATAGGATTAGGGAAAACCTAAGGAGCATAGAGAAAGGGTTGGAGGACACCTATTTGTACAAACATTTCAAAACAGTTCACAAAGGGAGAACAAAGGACTTAACATACTGGGGAATTAAAACTATAAAAAAACATTGGAGAGGGGGAAACATTGAAAAAAAGTTACTAATCAAGGAGGCTGAATTTATCTTTAAATACGATACTCTGAACCCTAGAGGTTTAAATTCCGAATTAGATGTATCCCCTTTCATCTTGGATTAAAAAGTTATATTTTAAAAGAATAGAATTTTGCTGACAGTTTTTTAAATACATATTTATAAAATACCACATAGAAGTTGAATGATACTGTTAAATATGACCCGTTATTATAAAAAGAAATGTGAATCTCCTTTTGAAAAGGACCTAAAAGATACAGTAAATATTCCACTAAGGATATATGAAAAAACTAAGAGTCAGATGTCAGAGAAAAAAACAAAGTGTCAGATGTCAGAAAAATTCAATCTCTTTAATCAAGCAAAACTTTGACCAATCAGAACACAGAGACACCTTGAAAAGGAGGAGGATAATGTGGGCTAGTCATTCTTGATAAAGCTCTGAAAGGAGTGAAACGCGTAGAAAACCAGCCCCACACAACACAGTCTAAGGATTAGCTACCTGTGCACTACCTTTGTACAGAAGAATTATCAACCCGGGTTGTACTGCATTATTATTTTTATCCCCTGGCGGATACCCATAAAAAAGAGGTGGCGTGCACAGCACTAAGAGCAACCTCCAACTGTAAGCAAACTACTAAGAATCGGACCGGATAACAACAGACTGACAGATAGGGACCCACAGAGGTTCCAATTGGCTGATCAGAGGCGAGCCCTTGAGGTGGAAACCGTGACGTCAGACGCCGGATTCTCGTGGAGCACACACGGAGTTGCCTGACAGAGACCGGCCTTTGGTAAAGTTGCCGTTAAGCATTTTAAAATAAAGACGTTTTAACCTTTTAGCCTACCAAAATACAAATGAAGTAAATATTCTCTATTGTGGGATTATTACATAGAACAACAATCAAGATTATCTGTATATCTGACATCTGACTTTAGATTTAGACATTGTATCTCGCAATTGGCAAGGTCCTAAGGAATGAACTTTTAAATGTACAAAGTATCCAACGTTTAATTGGAATACAGTCTTCATTTATAATAATTTTAAACTGATTTTTTACTATGCAATTTTTTGGGAGACGTCCCTTTTAATTTTGTAATTTTGTTTCTTATGGCACATTAAATACATTATTAATCTATTAGAATTCCTTGGTCATTATACATTTTTGTCTTAGCTTTTAGTGGTATTTTTAGCTTTTCTAGCGCCCTTACTTTCCCTCTCACACTTGACTATACAGACTTGTCTCCAGTGAGTCAAGTAGATAAGAAGACCAGAGACTCACTCCGTTGGTGGCTAACCCTGGACCACCTGTCCCAGGGAATGAGCTTCCGCAGACCAGAGTGGGTCATCGTCACGACCGACGCCAGTCTAGTGGGCTGGGGCGCGGTCTGGGAGTCCCTGAAAGCTCAGGGACTATGGTCTCGGGAAGAGTCTCTTCTCCCGATAAACATTCTGGAACTGAGAGCGATATTCAATGCTCTCAGGGCTTGGCCTCAACTAGCAAAGGCCAGATTAATAAGATTCCAATCAGACAACATGACGACTGTTGCTTATATCAATCATCAGGGGGGAACAAGGAGTTCCTTGGCGATGAGAGAAGTGACCAAAATAATAAAATGGGCGGAGGATCACTCCTGCCACCTATCTGCGATCCACATCCCAGGAGTGGAAAACTGGGAGGCGGATTATCTGAGTCGTCAGACATTCCATCCGGGGGAGTGGGAACTCCACCCGGAGATCTTTGCCCAGTTAACTCAATTATGGGGCATTCCAGACATGGATCTGATGGCATCTCGTCAGAACAAGGTTCCTTGCTACGGGTCCAGTTCCAGGGATCCCAAGGCGACTCTAGTGGATGCACTAGTAGCGCCTTGGACCTTCAACCTAGCCTATGTGTTTCCACCGTTTCCTCTCATTCCCAGGCTGGTAGCCAGGATCAAGCAGGAGAGGGCCTCGGTGATCCTAATAGCTCCTGCGTGGCCACGCAGGACTTGGTATGCAGACCTGGTGAATATGTCATCGGTTCCACCATGGAAGCTACCTTTGAGACAGGATCTTATTGTACAGGGTCCATTCGAACATCCAAATCTAGTCTCCCTCCAGCTGACGGCTTGGAAATTGAACGCTTGATTCTATCAAAGCGTGGGTTTTCAGATTCCGTGATAGATACTCTGGTTCAAGCCAGAAAACCGGTAACTAGAAAAATTTACCATAAAATATGGAAAAGATATATCTGCTGGTGTGAATCCAAGGGATTCTTATGGAATAAGATCAAAATTCCTAAGATCCTTTCCTTTGTACAAGAAGGTTTGGATAAGGGATTATCAGCGAGTTCTCTAAAGGGACAGATTTCTGCTTTGTCTGTCTTGTTACACAAACGACTGGCAGCTGTGCCAGATGTTCAAGCATTTGTTCAGGCTCTGGTTAGGATCAAGCCTGTTTACAGACCTTTGACTCCTCCCTGGAGTCTAAATCTAGTTCGTTCAGTTCTCCAAGGGGTTCCGTTTGAACCTTTACATTCCATAGATATTAAGTTGTTATCTTGGAAAGTTTTGTTTTTGGTTGCTATTTCTTCTGCTAGAAGAGTTTCTGAGTTATCTGCTCTGCAGTGTACTCCGCCCTATCTGGTGTTCCATTCAGATAAGGTTGTTTTGCGTACTAAGCCTGGTTTTCTTCCAAAGGTTGTTTCCAACAAAAATATTAACCAGGAGATAGTTGTACCTTCTTTGTGTCCGAATCCAGTTTCAAAGAAGGAACGTTTGTTACACAATTTAGATGTAGTCCGTGCTCTAAAATTCTATTTAGAAGCTACAAAAGAGTTCAGACAAACATCTTCTCTGTTTGTCGTCTATTCTGGTAAAAGGAGAGGTCAAAAAGCGACTTCTACCTCTCTTTCATTTTGGCTTAAAAGCATCATCCGATTGGCTTACGAGACTGCCGGACGGCAGCCTCGTGAAAGAATCACAGCTCACTCTACTAGGGCTGTGGCTTCCACATGGGCCTTTAAGAACGAGGCTTCTGTTGATCAGATATGTAAGGCAAATTTGATACTTTTGCTTCTTCGGAGGCTATTTTTGGGAGAAAGGTTTTGCAAGCCGTGGTGCCTTCTGTTTAGGCAACCTGATTTGCTCCCTCCCTTCATCCGTGTCCTAAAGCTTTGGTATTGGTTCCCACAAGGATGACGCCGTGGACCGGACACACCAATGTTGGAGAAAACAGAATTTATGCTTACCTGATAAATTACTTTCTCCAACAGTGTGTCCGGTCCACGGCCCGTCCTGGTTTTTAATCAGGTTTGATGAATTATTTTCTTTAACTACAGTCACCACGGCACCCTATAGTTTCTGCTGTTTTTTCCTCCTTTTAAGCTTTTTAGCGCTTACTCCCTCCCCATTTTAATATTTTTAGCCTACTAGGAGGCTATATAGTTAGTAAGCTTAAGGCCCTGGGTGCAGTGCTCAGTCCACTTCTCCTGTTCCAGGAGGAACCGTTGTAAATTAAAACCCAGTTTATAATGTAAGTCAATGTGAAGTGAGGGAGTTAGGTTCCAGACCCATCTCAAAATTGTCATAAGTAACACCTAATACATTATTTTTAAAGCTTTGAAATGAAGACTTTAAATGCTAAACAACATTATAAACCTACTGATATAGATTGTATCATTATCAAACTAAGTTTAATGAACAAAAACATTTGCTAACAGCACCTAACTAAATAATTACACAGGGTGTGTCCTAGCAGCTGCCATATCCAGACGCAAAATACAAAGGCTATAAGCTATATGAAGAAAGTTTGTTGTTTATTCGCTTATCACTTAGAAGTTCAGAATTCTCTTTGGCAGAATCGGATTTATGAAGCTCATCTGAACTGACCGATATGTATTATATGGAGATTATTTCTACAGAATCATTATCCAGGGCGACTGGATGGGTACAGCAGCAGCCTTTTTTCATCTAAATATCCCCCCCCCCCGGTCTGCCGGCTAAAGCAGATCCATTTCATTACTAATACTAGGGAGTGAAGCCACTTGTTAGTATGGATGAGACGTCGCATAAGAAGCTACAAGCCCTCCTGGTTGCTCTAACTAAGAAAATAGACACTAATTTTACTCACTTGATATATCTTGTGAAAGCCCGCCCTCAAAAGCAGCAGTACACTCAAATGCAAATGGAGACTACGATGGAGCTAGACTCGCAGCATGGCCATTCACAACCTCATTTTAGTTTAGCTGTGACCACTACTTCCACCGCAGTTTCATGGAAGGCACCGAACATGAGAACGCAGGAAGCTGACTTACTACACCAAAACAGTGGTGACTCAGATGACACCTCTACCTATATTACCCTCAGGACTGAGAGAATACTTAAGGGAAAGCAGATACGAGTGCAGGTGGGTGCGGCCGACCACCCGATGTGTTGTGAAGAGATATTCAATGTTCCGGTGCTGACCGGAGACTTGCATATTCCTGGGGGCTATCCTCTAGCTGGGACTGCTGTGATCCTGAACTCTCATATTAGCCTGCAATTCTCGTCCCTGGAGCTTCAGATACAATTTGAGGAGCCTTTTTTTTTTTTTGCATCCGCTTACCGCATTCTCCATCCGGAGCTAATTCTATAATGGAGACAAGATCAGAAACACTAGAAGGGGGATTGGGTAATTTTATCACGATATAGATAGCTCCATCATATTTGGCACATCTCCACAAGATGATGAGGACTATTTAATTATGAGACTGGGTTTCTGGGTTTCTACACCTTGCTCAAATGAAGATACTTTTACTCAGACATTACTACAGGGGATTGCATTGTTTAGGATATTGTTTTATATAATTTTGGTAATACAGGCTGCGTGCCTTTACAGTCTGTTTAGCTGAGGGTTCTAACCATTATCTTTACCCACTCTTCTTACCTTAGGTTCTTAGTATCTATACCTGCTCAGATGGGGCTTGCAATTTTTACACAAACAAGAGATGTACCTTGGGTTATATATGCATGTGGTCCCCCTATACAGGGGATCCATTTAAGAGCTATTACAGCCCATACTAGCCCATACCTATTACAGCCCATACCTATTACAGCCCATACCACTATATATACCATATAAAGTTATATACTTTAGTTCATATTTATAAATATACATATATCTGTTGGGAATCTCCCCAGTGTCATTTCTTTCCAGGGTACAAGAGTGACCCAGTCCAGTTTGGGAGGTTTTGTATATATTTAGTATTTTATACTCTACAGCAAAACATTGTATTTCTCAATTTAGACAGTATTCTAATGCTCTAAGTGGCCTAGTTGAAAGTATCACCCTACTAGGCAGCATACTATGACAAAGAGGTACTACAGTAGCCCTTTAAGCAAAATAAAAAATCCAAGGTATCATTGTAAGACCTGAAAAGTGCCAGTGTGTGATGTATTCATACTATTGTATGTCATGTTTGTCTTAAAAATAGCTTTCCTAATTATCTACACGTATTATAATTTTAATGTATAAGCTCAACTATATGGCCTTCAGGAGTCATATTTCTGTATTGTAACTTGTGATTTATGAGACAATTCCTGTTTGTTTGCTCCTTTTTTTTATATTCTCTACAAATGTGAGCCATTATGATATGTAGATGATATTCAGGTTGTAATGTTATGTTTGTTATATTACTTAATACCTTAATAAAAAAAACTTTGATTAGAAAAAAAAAAAAAAAATTACACAACAGACTGCATCATCATCATCAAACTAAGATTAATGAACAAATATGTTTTTTTACTTGCATTTTTCAGCAATCAGTTCTCTGCATTGTTAGCATGTTAGATAATATTGGGTCTGCACCTATCTATGCAACCTCACCTCAAACAGCTGGACAGGACGATAATAGGGAAGTGGCTGCTAAATCTTGTTGCTTGATAGCTAATGTCTGCTCTGTGTACAGAGATCAATTTCAGGCTGTTAAGTTGCATAACTTTGCTGTAAAACAAGTGGACAGCTCCACCTACTGGCTATTTTAATTAGCGCACTGCTTTCCAAAGCTTTTCAATAGCAGTCACATGACTGAAAAAAAGGTTGTTATTCTGAAACGGCGCAAATTGAACCAGCGTAAACCGTTGGCCACCTGTATATATATATTTAAAATGACCATTTTTCTTACCAGTAAGCAGTGGCGTCACAAACCTTTTTTTTGGGTGAAGTTTTATTGAAATTCAAAGAAATACAATGTAGAGATGCATATATTTTTTTTATTAGAGGGGCCAGCAGTTGTGAACATTAGTGGGACTGGGGAAGTTGTAGGCACACTTTCCACAAATAGTTTTCCCGGCTGCTTTTGCTTGTTTGTACTTTGCTCCTCCCCTGCCCAATTTCACTATGAATGTTGTGGGCGTGCCGTGGGACTTGCGAAGTTGCGCTGCTAGCCTAAACCTACCTGCCTATCTGTGCTCACTGCTCAGTGACGTGTGGAGCAGTGGAGTCACTCACTGCTGTGCTGTCTCTCTAAACGGGAACTGGGAAATCATGAGGGGGATGCCTGGCACCTGACCGCATGACTGTCTGACACTGTCTCTAAAGTGAAGGAGCCATGTATGATGCCCACCAGACCGGTACGGTTACGGTACACTAAGTGCACACTGAAGAGGTAGGAGGGGAGGGCGGGCAGGGGTCTGGGGGTGGCAGAGTGCAGAGGTGATTGGCCATAAGAAGCGGTAGGCACGCGGCCCGGGGCTGTGCACTGACAGACTTGGAACAGAGTCAGAGAGCAGAATTTTCATAGTGTGCTTGCCTAAACCTTTTCTTTAGTGATTTATTTTTAGAGTGCACTGTTTATCTTTCATTTGATGCTCTGCCGAGCCAGGGAGCAGTTCTAGGCATGAGCTTTATAATTAATGTAGTGCAGAGTGTTTTTGTGTGTGTGTCTGAGTGTTTTTGTGTGTGCGCCTGAGTGTGTGTTTGAGTGTTTTTGTGTGTGTGTGTCTAAGTGTTTGTGTGTGTGTCTGAGTGTTTGTGTGTGTGTGTCTGAGTGTGTTTCCTAGTGTTTGTGTGTGCATCTGAGTGTGTTTTTAAGTGTGTGTGTCTGAGTGTTTGTATGTGTGTGTGCTTGTGTTTTTGTGTTTGTGTGTGTCTGCTTTCTGTCCATTGGAGAAGTTTGCCTTTTCTATGAAATCCTCTTCTTGCAGTAAAACAAAAACATTACTGGGGGGTGGGGGGTGACACCATAACTTACTGCACCGGGTGACACCAATCCTAGTGACGCCACTGCCAGTAAGTCATAATCTTCTCTGCCTATGTGACTAAAAATTTAACCAAATGTGCAAACAAAAAACACAAGTGAATATAACATATATAAATAGAAATGTGTTAATACCAAACCAATAATAGTGTTTTTACCAAAACAGTAATAATGTATTACAGAGACCAAGGATCGAAAACAAAAAATGTTAAAGAGTCTTTAATGAGTCCAATTCAATCTTTATTGGGAATTCCAATCAGGATCAACCTCAAAGAGAACAAGAAACAGATACATCCATAGCGTGATTCTGATTTCAATATAATTCAGCACACCTTTACTTTGCAACGTTTCTACTCACTTGATGCAGAGCTCTCATCAGGGCCAAACTGGATACCAGGTAACAAATTTATTAAAATATACACAAGTATATAAATCACTTAAGGAATTACAGCTAGAAAAAACAGCTACTAAATACCGGCAATGTGTGAAAGTCTCTGTTGTAAAATACTTTTAATCCACACAGTGTCCAAGTTGCTGCTGTCATGTAGTGCAAACTCTTCCTTTTGATTCACCTGCTGACAACTCCAATTAGCATTTCACTATTTGTTATAGCTTTATCAAGGAGTCCTAAGTGATGTATGTATGTATTTTATTTATATCTTCTCTGCCTATGTCTTTGGTTTGGGGTTTTTTTGTATTGTAAAATGCAAATGCTAGTCTATATTTAATTACAGCAATAACTATTACTTATCTTTACATACATACTGTCAAGGTATTTGAAATATTATTAAATAATATATAGAGGTATATTTGTCTTTATTTGATAGATCTGTGGATGTGAACATGGTCTGTAGAACAAAGGATTATCTCTGGGAGATCTCACACACTCAATATGTTAAATTATGCAATTGTATAATTTAACAAGGAACTAAAATATAACACAGTTTCAGGATACAGGCAAATATATGGAGACGAAATGTCTGGGTTACCCTTTTGGAGCTGATCAGGGTCGTGGAGAGGCAGCTTTTATGCACATGGGTGTTAATTATCAAATACACATCTGCACTGCTGGCTAAACAGGAAATATGCTGTTTTAAAGACTTTTACAACTCCTCATGGATTGACCCCATGTGGAGCAATGGAGGCCTTGAAAAACACAGACAAATGCTAAGGTGTGACTCTGGAAGCTCACATAAGCAGGCAGCAAATAGACATCAATTAAATTTTTTTTTCTATTTGAATGCATGCCTCAGAATGTATCAAATATAGAAATTGAAAATTGTCTAATTCTCTATTATTACATGGATATTTACTAAGCTTGGGAGGTAACTGTTTTAGTCAGTCAAAAATGTGTAATAACCTCTGTTTTGCTTATATTTTTCAGACAGATAATCTCAAATCTACATAGAAATTAATGTGCATATATATGTATATATATATATATATATATATATATATATATATATATATGTGTTTTGAAAACATGAAAGATCTTACTTAGCCTCTGTGTTTTTAAGAATATAAATAAATACTTATGGACCATAGACATATAAATGCTTGGATCATCTCTAATAATTATTTCTATTTTTATTGCAGACAACCATTGATCATGAGCATCAATCTATGCACTTAGAAAGAGATGGAATGCCTGAATGAAATGAAATGTCATATCATATAAATGTGAAACAAATGTTTATAAAGTTTTAAATACATCTCTTAAAATATAGTGAGATGAAGATATGGAAGTTACTTTGATGTGATATGACTGAGATATAAATTTTCTATTAGGCTAAATGAAATATAAATTATTTTAATATAATGTTAGATATGTGATGTTTCATATCAAAATGATCAGAAAATTCATTAAGATATAACTTATCCAAAACAAATATTATGAATAGTTGTCGCAATAAATTATGATAAAATTAATAACCATTTCATAGAAATACTGACTTAAGTTGTTTCAAATGTTGCTGTGTCTGTTTGTGCTGCCACCTAGTGTTATGTTGCGAGAACTACAGCCAGAAGGTTCTCTCTGGCTGTTAAAAATGAAATTTCCAAGGGCCAATCCGATTTAGACTTCCCAGATAACCAATGGGAAGGTCAGCTCCCGCAGGGCCACCCACAATTTACCAATGATGGAAAAACCAAATAAAAAGTGAATGCAATGGAGAGAAAGGGACAGATTTTCTGCTGAAGCTAAAACTTGTAACTGGTTCCCGCTGGGTGTGAGATACCACTTTACTTGAGCAAAGCTAATCTACCCTTCTCATTGATTGCGATATACACTTATTGGTGATCTGAGGTAAAATAATTCCTACCAAGGAATATCGGATATCGACTGCTTTTTACTTTGGTAACGTATTCAAGGTTTTGTAAGATAAGTTATATGCATAGTTAATTTGTATTTAATAGATTTAAAGAAGCAGTGTGGTTTTTTTTTTCTCAAGTTATCATTTCACAGCCTATATACATATATTGTTTAAATCTGCGTCTGATTGACCAAGTAACTCATCTATGCAAGTTCTGATATTGTCAGTTAATTTTGTATTAGGATAAATTGCAGTTAAATAGCAGAATATATATATTATCCTATTGTTTTATAAACACTGTTTAGAATTGTATTGCTTGGATGTTAAAGGTTTTTAGTCCCATTGTGTTAAATAAATAAAAGGCTGAATTGTGAAGGTATATTTTTCTGAGTTTTGTAAGAAGGATAGCATATCTTAAGAGTTGGTTTTAACGCATATAAACTTTTATTTAGTTTCCTTTTATTGCAAATATAGTTCAATATGTTCATGGATATTAACTAAATAAAAGAATTCAGGTATTTATATTAATTGTATGGTCTAGTAGATGCATGGTTAATTAGGGTTTCTATTTTTTTTTTTTTATATTGTGTTTGTAACCCTGCCATAAACTGATTTATTATTTGGATAGCACTACTAAGATTCTTATAAATATACTGACAATACATATATGATGTAGAGAAATAATTAATTTGTATATGAAAATCTGGCTAATGTAAGTTGCATTAAATTCTAAAATCAGACTTTTCAGCCCAGACCCCTCTCTACATTCAATATACAAACTGGACTTTGATGTATTTATTTATAATAATTGCCCTGATACTTACCTAATTCAGGATGCCCACTGTAGACAACAGACATTCAGTCTGAACTGATGTTTGAATATACAAAAAATCTCAGGGAATGTGGCCCTTATCATCAAAGTGTTAATTACCCTATTCTGAGTTAAAAAACACGAAGCTCAGACTTACGTCTCTATGGAAAATAGCAGAAGAAACTTAAGAAAGTATATTTAACCCTGTGTAAGCTAGAATCTATATAGGAATTTAAATCTTAAGACTTAAATAAATTGTTCAAATGTCTCATTTGTACCTCAGTATTGTACAAATGTATATTTATGGATCTGGGAGATGTGTCTAACTCATAATATACTTTTAAATCTAAAGTGAATTAAATATAAATAATTGTATTGATATATTTAAAATGTTTAACATTTATTTTTTTATTCCAGACATATGATAAAGGCCTATGTAATTTGTGCTGTGAATTATAGCATATGTTTCTATACACTCAGCATTGGAGCTATACTAGATATGGAATGATATGATTCTAATAAAATCAAATAATAGTATGGCTAATTATCAACTGATATACTATATTAGATAAGTGTCTGCTGTATTGAGTGGGTAGCTGTATTGGGGAATTTAAAATGTTTGACTGTGTCAGAATAAAACTACATTGATTTTTCTTTGTTTCAGGAATCTGGTGTGAAAATGAGGTTTTGAAATAAATGCATATTCAATAAGTTATCCTATTAATATAATCATGAATGTGGGTCCATATTTTAAACATTGTTGAGACATGTGAAATTGTGACATGAAATATCTGTATTGAGTGATCAATAATTCTAATTTTCCTATATATCTGTCATGATTTAATTCCAACAGAATTCTAAGTGCAGGTACGTATGGAATATGGAAATTACTGGAAAATGTGGCGATATAACAGCAGAATATTACATTTTATTAAACTTCCTAAATATTAATTATTAACATCGTACTAGAATTATTAAAATCCTTTTAAGTACCCTAATAGAAATATGGTGTACACTAAATATGGAATATATTGTATTTATATTAAAATGGGATGATGCTTAAATATAGATATGGCTATATGATTAATTACAGCAGACTGCTACTTACAGATGATATTATGATATAGAATGGTGGAAGATATATATATATCATGTGTATATATGTATTCTAAATGTACCCATGTTTGGACTTGTAAATACGTGCTCAGTTAGACTGGATGGGCCATGTATTGAAACATATAGTTTATTAAAGCTAGGAAATTATGAGTGAATTAAATATATATTTAATAAATATATATATATATATATATATATATATATATATATATCCCTAAATTGAGAAACAGAATATTTTTAAAATGTACATGTCTTATTCTCATTCCTATTGTTGTTCCCCCGATGGGCAAAAACCAGTACTACAGCCAAAATGTTTGGCTGTTAAGAGAACTACATTTCCCAGTAGCCTATGAGATGTGAGCTCCGGCTCAAAGGGGCGTATCCAGATTCTATATGGAATGATTAGAGAATAAAGGAGTGACTTATAACTGATATAAGCTGCCACTATGCAAGCAAAGGGGTCAGACTCACTTTAAAAAAACAGACATACACACCGTTGGGCCATTTTCTCTGACTCCTGGCTGGAACACTTTCTTTGGACAAGAGAGATACTTTGTGACCTGTACCCTTGCAAAATAAGTGATCCCTTAATGTATGACCATAAGAAATATCTGGAATATTGAACACTCAAATTGGATTGCTGGTAATGTATTAAGCGGTTTGATGTTGTTATATTTTAAAAGTTTTAAAGCAAAGATTTTTTTTTATTGATGTAGTTTAATAAGCTGGTATTTAAAGAGGTACTTTATAGTTGCAACGCTAGTATTAAATAGACCAGTGTATTTCATATATTAAGTATACTAGTGCTAAGTCAATTATTATTAAGAAAAGGGTCAGGCATTAAAGGGCCAGTAAACCTAGAAAGTAATGGCGACCGCGCCATTACACTCAGTGTAGCTCGCTCCCGCTGTCAGACAGAGCAGGAGCGAGCTACACTGAGTGTAATGGCGCAGTCAGGCCGGGCTGTGACTAGACAGCTGGCCAGATGTGCTCTGAGGGAAAACCAGACCCGCTCAGTAGAGCACAGAGGGCGGGTCTTATAAAATTCCAGTGACAATATTAGGTTGTATAAAGTTAGCATTAATATTATGTTATATAATTGTGCACTATGTGCAGAATTATATAACATTATTTTCTAGGTTTACTGGCCCTTTAATATGTATAAATTCGACTGAGTTACTGTGATATATTTTATTTCGTTTTTTATTTATTATTGTAGTTAAATCTCTGCTAGCTGTTAATTAGGCATTGCAAGTAAGTAATCCATATTTTGGCATTGGACTAGTGTTGCTGGCTAAATACAAATTGTCTTGTAAGTTTACTGGTAATATCTGAAGTTTAATTCATTTTGAGTTAAGGTTAATTTATAAAAATATTTCTTCCATTTACAGGATAATAGACAATATCTATTGAATAGTAATTAATCTAAATGTTTTATAGCCTGCTTGATATAGGATATTGTAACAACTAAACATATATATTTGTTTATAATCAATACACTATTTTCTACATAAATATAATCAATGTGTTTATAGAGATTAAATGGTTAAAATTTAGGAAATAATTTTATTTGAGATTAAATATTAATATTTATAATAATGTTATTGTCATAAATTCTAGATATCTCAATAGCATTTTGGAATACACTACAGAGATTATATAACGTTTCACTGGAGTGTATTGACAAAGTCTACTATATCTATTGGAGATATTGCTGACAATAATTTTATACCGCTCTTAATTATTAATATTCATAATAAACAATACGTAACATGTTGGTGGCAATTGCTGCTGATAAATATACCAACATTACAGGAGGACACTCCTAAGACGTTTCAACAATACCTATACCTATATTTATTCATATAGATGTATAGATATAGATATTTTTTTATTTGTTTAAACATAAACATCATTAGCTATATATAGAAATATATAATTAATAATAAAAATTAAAAATAAATTCTATATGAAGAACATTGGAATGTAAAATATGCATAGCGTGCTTCGGGTTGCGTGCTTTAGGTCTAACACAGTGTCAGGTTTACACACATGAATAATTAGTTCTCTTAATGCGTATTATGTAAATATTTTAAAAAAAATCATAATTATTATAGATACTGTAATATATATATATATTATATATCAAAATGGAAAAAACGGCACTCACTGGTCTATCATAAAAACTTATATTTTATTCCAAACAAGTTAAAACGGCATAACGTTTTGAGGTTATTGCAACCCCTTTGTCAAATGCTAGGTCATGGTCCACAAGTGTGAACCTAAAAACAAGTACTTACACTGTCTCTAAACCGTCATTATATAGCCACGAGAAACCATGAGCTCCACACTTGCCATCCCATCTAAATGATGTCATCACTCGCCGCCATCGTCAGAACACACGTGGGGAAAAGGTTCTCATGGCTACAAGGAAGCAATAGGATCTGCGCATGCATATATAAAGTGCACAGCAACCAAACAATCTCATCCATCCTATTGTTGTCAACCACTGAAAATAACATCACATGACACAATGTAAAATTTGGTGTAATTGAATAGAGGACAGGTTGTCATGACAACACCGTACACAATGCCAACGCTGCAGGATAAAATTACATTTGTAACAGACACAATGAAGCTTTGAAAGTTATGGAATGTATAGAGAGCTAAACATTGAAACATTAGCATAATCAAATATATCGCATGTAAGTGTTGTCAACCTTAAATCATACTAAAGAATAGAACATTTAACATTTAATACCATCAGTATAACATTGGGTACATTTGAGTTAGAGCACTGTTCAAACTCACTTTATTGTATCCTACAATATTTATTATGATAAAGGTTGACAAATCCATGTATATTATAATATCTAATATGATATACTATGACACATCCATGTACTAGAAAAAAATTAGGTAATCATATTTCTAATGGAAAACCCATAATCTATTCATAATCTATTCACCCAATATACAGCCTGTTAGAGAATTTCACAATGAAAACTATTTCTTTGGTCACAATCGAAGTATGGTAAAAACCAGTGAGAATCTACTAGATCAGACAATCATGTAAAGTCCTGCTGGAGAAATCTTGAAGAATTGAACATTATCCATAAAAAAGGACTGAAATCCATAACTGTGTTTAGTCCCTTGGGTACCAGGGTGTCAAGGGCATGTATCCATCTTGTTTCAAAACAAAAGAGCATATTACCTCTATTTGCCCCACGCAGTGGGGGTGGCACATGATCAATGATCATGGTGCGCAAACTGGACATACTGTGATTTTGTTGTAGAAAATGTCTCACGACTGGTTGGTCTGAATCACCCTCTTTGTATGCTTTACAGATGGCAGAACGGTGATTAGCCATCCTCTCTCTGAAAGTAGTAACTGTCTTACCAACGTATACCAGAGAACATATGCATATGAGAATGTATATTATGTGGTCGCTAGTACAAGTCATCCTGTGATGAATAGCATGTATTCTATTTGTATGTGGGTGTTGAAAAGATGCACCCCTCAACATACTATTGCATGTTATGCAGCTACCACAGGTAAAACATCCTTTCTTCGATGATTGCAACCAAGTGCTCTTTTGGTAACATGTCGTTGGATCAGTCTTGACAAGCAAGTCTCTCAGGTTTTGAGCTAGTCGATATACCATCCTAGGTGGTTCCATATTTTGAAAACGCAAGGCTGTATCAGATTCAATCAGTCCCCAGTTTTTTGTGCATTTGTTGTGTCAGTTTCTTATGTGATGGTCCATAGGTAGTGACAAAATTGATGGTACAAGGAGAAAATGCAGCACTCGTGGGACACCAACTTTAAGTTAAAAGACAAAACTTTATTCCATTAGTATAAAATCACAGGTAGGATCAGGGAATTAACCCCTTACATGTTTCGTGCTCCGCCTGAGCACTTAGTCATAGGGATATTTGCTTAAAGCGGACATAGCCTATTTAAAGGCACAGTGTCCAATCAAGCAATGTTTCAGAAATATTTAAAAAAACAATGATATAAAAACATGTTGACATTGAACATGATCATCTTGCAATATGAATGCATGAATTAGCCAAACATCAGAGAATGTTAAATGTAAAAATAAACAAAATTGATGGTAGTTTGTTCAGTATTTGTATTGATCTTACTCTTCTGTGATTGTTTCCTGGGCGCACTCAGAAGCCCCTCTTTTCGAACTAGATAAGTTTATGCTGTTAGGTAATATCGGGCAGACTTGCTGGGCCTATGGTTCTTATCTGCCGTCAATATCTATGTTTCTATGTAACCTCTGGCAATAAGTTTATTCGCCATTTCCTATAATTGGATCATCATGGTAGAATTCTCACTGTTATTGTGTATCACACAAGTGAGTTGAGAGGTGACAATGCCCTTCTTCTGATGATAGGAATGAAAACTAGAAGCTGACAACAATGAGTTAAGATCTGTTACTTTAGTGTATAATGAAGTACCAAAGCGACATACATCAACCTCAATTACCTTGATGATATTCAAATCTAGAAAGTGGATGGTGGTGTGATCATAATTGTCTATGATAATTGACAAGGATGAAGATTTCAATACGGATCCATTTGTCAATATCTATCATAAGCTGTTATGCAAGAGAGAGGTAGATTTTTATTTGCATGCTGTGTACCTCTCTAGCTATCACCATAATAGATATATCCCTAGGGGATTTAGGATAAAGAACATACCCACACTAGACAGACAGAATGTTGAATTTTGTAAGACATGGTGTTCTATCTTAAAGGATTACTTTCTGTTATAATTTTTAAGCTAAACAACTAACATATTAAAGTTAATAAACATTAATTAAAACCTACTGACCTATATTTTCTCCAAAACGAAGTTTCATAACGTTCTAAAAGTTATATCTTTTATTTGCCGATGATGTCACGTTATCCTGCCCACTATTTTCAGCACTGAGTAATCAAAATACTTAAACCAATAACTTTGTGTTTAAAGCTCCATTTTGAAACCTAGGTATTGTAAACGGATTGGTACAGAGCAAAGGATACCCACGGAGTGGGTTTGGAAAACAATTACATTTGCAGACAAGATTTCTGATATACGGTAGAGATATGTTAATGAAATGCTATTGATAAAAAGCGTATTTGGGGTAGTTTGTTAGTAACAGGCATAGAAAATATTTACTTACAGTGGCCCTTTAAACAAATGTTCATATGATCTCATGTTACTAGTTGTGCAAGAGGTAAATAGATTAGAAAAGAAAATCAAACAGGAAGTTGATATGGTGAAGGATAGGAGTATACATGTTCTCACTAATGATACCTCACAAGATTGGGTTTCTAAACTTGACAGTTTGGTAGCAAAATATAGAAATTAATTGATAAGCTTTAAGAACAAAAAACCTACTACAGTTGAGAATGACTACAGGGAGAGACGGGTGTACAGGTGGCTTTACGGGAAGGATGATAAGTCTTTAGAAAGAAGCGCATATATGTTCGTGCACAAAATCAGTTAAGTGTTGTAGATAGCAGTGGTAGTGATTCCTCTGAACCTGATACATCTGATCAAGCTAGTAGTAACATCTCTAAAGATAATCAGTGCCCCTCAGAATCCCCGTCTTTTTCTGGGATAACTACCCGATCTACCGCAAAACCCCTGCCCATACCGCCCAGCGCAAAAGGCCCAGACACCCACACAGTAGAAGAGGTAGACACAAATCGATAGAAATTCATAAAGAAGAAGTGAATATAGTGTTTAACCTCAGTAATAGGTCCCTCAGTAGTGAACTATCTATACTCAATAGAGGGCTATCATTGTACCTACTCCTAGGGAGGATAGATTCAACACTATTGTGGATATACATAAATTACAGTGACAACTAAAACTCAAAGATTTTTTTAGGGACACCACTAGGGAGGTAACAACACCTTTCAAAAAATCATCTACATTTGAACCCAGTATTACAAATTATTCTATTAAACAATTTACACGTATGCTTTGTAATGATTACAATGTTGTTCAGGATGCTATGACATATCCTAATCTTTCAAAATCTGAAAGCCTGGCTCTCACAAACCTTAGAAATGACAATACCATCATTATTCGCCCTGCGGATACGGGTGGTGCAATTGTCATCTAGGATTATGTTGATTATCGTGAAGAGGCTCTCAGACAACTTTCAGATTCAACTGTATATATTAAGTTAAAGAATAATCCCACTACAGTCTTCAAAAAACAAGTAGACCATGGAGAGGGGCCATGAAGATGGTATCTTAAATGATAGTGAATTAGCATTTCTAATTTGTGATACACCTAAAATACCCATACTGTATCTATCACCTAAAATACACAAGATCATGTTTAAACCACCAGGGTGGCGAATTGTTTCTGCTAGGGACTCTTTGATATCCAATACTGCCAAATATATTGATTACCATTTGCAACCGGTTGTTAAAGTAACTCCATCATATTTAAAGGATTCACCCAGTTTAATACATACCTAATGTGCAGATAATATATTAGTGACCATGGATGTAGACAGCCTCTACACCTCCATCCCGCATGGAGGAGGTGTGGGGGCTGTCAGGACTATGCTATCTAATTGTGACATATACTTAGTTCCGCCTATTGAATTTCTTTGTGAGCTGCTTCAACTGTGCCTTGAAAAGATTTACTTTAAATTTGAAGTGGATTATTATCTACAAATTTCAGACACTGTAATGGGCTCAAACATGGCACCTAGTTATGCCAATTTTTATATGGCATGGTATGAGTAGTACATTATGAAACCATTTTCTAATACACACATTATGTATTATACCCGCTATATTGATGACGTATTTTTAATTTGGAGAGGGTCCACTAGTGAATTGACAAAATGGGTAGCTGATCTAAAAAGCTTAGATAGTCTCAGCAAAAATAAAGTTCTGGTCTTAGACTGGAAATAACCTGAAAAAATAGTGGTAAAGAAGTCCACGGCTTTGTATTGGCAATTGTTCAGTAACAGGTGGTGATGTAGAGAAACAAGCAAACAAAATTCTACAATCAACGTACTGTTCAATGAAAGGGAGAAAGATAGGCTTAACACCACTCAAATGAGCACTCACCCCCTGCAATGTATTTCCTTGCTGACACGAGTATCCACAACTTGCAGAAACAGAGTGAAAATGTGCACTCTTACTACTCGCTACTCCTGTCACTTCAAGGACTGTTTGAGGGATTTAGAACTGCAGCCCATGTTAGACTCGCTCCTGCGATAGCCAGGGCTCTGCAGTTCTCTCTATCCTCTGCCGGTTTCCGGATATCCTCCATGGTGATGACATGTGTAGTCGGCTCTCCAATCCAATGGAGAAAGAGAGGTAGTCACGTGGTGAGAGGGTAGCCAATCCCAAACTGTTCTTGTCTTACTGTCAGCATCCAGCTCGAACTGTGCCTCAAAATTGAGCCATAAATATAGAGACCGCCAGGGGTAGCCATAGTTACTGCAGGATAAGGAACAATGGCAGGATTCCTTGTAATCCTTAGTATGATGCAAATAAAAATCTCAGATTTCCAAATACATTTTTTTTTTTTTTAAAAAGGCTTTATTTCAGTCGTTAAAATAATGACATGGTACACACAAAGAGAGAGGAGAAAGGTTTTACGCGTTTCGGCCTTGGCCGTACTCATAAACCTTGTTTTTTGTTTTTTTTATTTGGATATCTGGGATTACTACTTTTTATTTGCAGCTTAGATAGTCCTATACGCTTTAAAGTGCAATCACAGCCGCTACAGCTCATGATCCCTCAAACTATGTAGTGTCGTGAGTTGATGACGTCATGCGCCGAACAAGCGTAGTGTGCTACAGCCGCCAGAATTCAATCACAGCAAGGTGCCAAGCCCAGGGGTGTGGGAACCATCCGCTCAAAGCAATACAAACAAATAGAGGGCTGCACACGGGTTTAAATAAATTTCACAGGTTTATTGGTAAAATAAAACCAAGACAGATATAGACAAGAGGTAGTCCTATATGCTTTAAATTAGAATATGATTACACCACCATCCACTTTCTAGATTTGAATATCATCAAGGTAATTGAGGGTGATGTATGTCGCTTTGGTACTTCATTATACACTAAAGTAACGGATCTTAACTCATTGTTGTCAGCTTCTAGTTTTTATCCCTATCATCAGGAGAGGGGCATTGTCACCTCTCAACTCACTCGTGTGATACGCAATAATGTGTGAGAATTCTACCATGATGATCCAATTGGAGGAAATGGCGAATAAACTTATTGCCAGAGTTTACGATACACACTTGGTACACAATATCAAAGAGGGGTTTCTGAGTGCACCCAGGAAACAATCATGGAAGAGTAAGATCAATACAAATACTGAACAAACTACCATCAATTTTGTCACTACCTATGGACCATCACATAAGAGACTGATACAATCAATGCGCAAAAACTTGGGACTGGTTGAATTTGATACAGCCTTGCCTTTTCAAAATATGAAACCACCTAGGATGGTATATCGACGAGCTCCGAAAACCTGAGAGACTTGCTTGTCAAGACTGATCCAATGATATGTTACCAACATAACATGCAATAGTATGTTGAGGGGTGCATCTTTTCAACACCCACATACAAATAGAAGATACACTTTTCGTCACAGGCTGACGTGTACTAGCGACCACATAATATACATTCTCATATACCCATGTTCTCTGGTATACATTGGTAAGACGGTTACTACTTTCAGATAGAGGATGGCTAAATCACCGTTCTACCATTCGTAAAGCATACAAAGAGGGTGATTCAGACCAACCAATCGCAAGACATTTTCTACAACAAAATCACAGTATATCCAGTTTGCACACCATGATCATTAATCAAGTGCCACCCTCACTGCGCTGGGGGAATAGAGGTAATATGCTCCATTGTCATGAAACAAGATGGATACATGCCCTGGCTACCCTGGTACCCAAGGGACTAAACGCAGTTATGGATTTCAGTCCTTTTTTATGGATAATGTTCAATTCTTCAAGATTTCTCCAGCAGAACTTTACATGATTGTCTGATCTAGTAGATTCTCTCTGGTTTTTACCATACTTCGATTGTGACCGAAGAAATAGTTTTCATTGTGAAATTCTCTAACAGGCTTATCTTGGGTGAATAGATTATGGGTTTTCCATTAGAAATATGATTATCTAATTGTTTCCTAGTACCTGGATGTGTCATTGTATATCGTATTAGATATTATAATATACATGGATTTGTCAACCTTTGAGTTTGATCAGTGCTTGAACTCAAAATTTACCCAATATTATACTGATGGTGTTAAATGTTAAATGTTCTATTCTTTAATATGATTTAAGGTTGACAGCATTTATTTGCAATATATTTGATTATGCTATTGTTTCAATGTTTAGCTCTTTATACATTCCGTAACTTTCAAAGCTTCATTGTGTCTGTTACAAATGTAATTTTATTCCGCTGTGTTGGTATTGTGTACGGTGTTGTCATGACAACCTGTCCTCTATTCAATTGCACCACATGTTACATTGTGTCATGTGATGTTATTGTCAGTGGTTGGCAACAATACGACGGATGAAATTTTTTGGTTGCCGTACACTTTATATACGCATTCGCAGATCCTATTGCTTCCTTGTAGCCATGAAACAGGTAAAAATAGTGAATTCAAAGAAACACTAAATTCAAAAGCTGCGGCGCTCTGTGAAGAGCTAAATAAGTGCAATATCCGTCTATGACTAAAATCTATTTTACTATATAAAAGTTAAATGCAATAAAATTAAATCATAATGTGCACAAACATAATGCAATCATACATATAAAATAATATAAAGACAATGTATAAAGATCATATAAAAGTCTTATAAGGGCTCAATGCAGTTTCTTGCTGAAGATTTGAACCAAGTGGCTTATTTAGAGATGCTGATATCGTAAAAGCTGCACATAAAATCCGGGATTCCTGCAATGAGACAGGGAATCCTTGTCACCAAGTATAAAGTTGCAATTTAAAGGTATTAATAATTACTTACACCGGATTGGTGTCTTGTATGCAGGTTACTCGGCATAGGAAAGATCTCCTGGAGGTGTGACGCTACCATGCAACGTATCGACCTCAGATGTAATAGGTTGGGATCTTTTGTGAAATCTTTGTGGCTCCAGAGTAATATCCAGGCAGGAGACGTATAAGTCCGTCACCTTACAAGCAGTCTTTCCAAAGATATCGCTACTTTGTAGAGGCTCAGAATGTTCAGTGTCTGAACTCAGGTGTGTGGTCTTTAGCACGGTCTTTGTGGCTACGGAAGCCGGTCGAGGACAAACTAAAGAGCAAGCGTTTCGGCAGGTGCCTTTCTCAAGCTCTACAGGTTGACAGTCTGTATGATCAATTTATACCCTCAAACAATGGAAGTTTCCACCCATATTATTTGCATATTCGATTAAACCCTTTAGCAGCATATACAGCTTTGTGTATTCTATGTTACACGTAAAAAGTACACAATTTGACTGCATAAACAACTGCGTTAAGAAAGTGTACTAAAAATAGATAAAGACTTTTTACACAAAAATCATAATAAGATTTCATACATAGATTCCATAAAGAGTCATGCTATTGACTATGTGCTGGACATGTATAATATATCTTTAGATCTTTGAGAGTAAAAAAACATTTTTGAGAATAGAAAACATTTTGATTGCGCCTATTGCACCACGATTTTTAAGGAATTTTAAAGAATTTTAAATCATTTCATTCAAAACTTATTTGCATAAATATAGAAAATAGAAAGTTAATATTTACATAAAAAAGTTGATCTTGATGTGAAAAATTGGTGTTCATATAGAGGATTGGTGATTATAAAAAATATATTTTTATATATATATATTTTTTTTTATATATTTTTATAGGGGTATTTTTATCAAAGATATACATTTATTTCATTTATGTAAAAAATTCATTTTTAAAACTAATAGAGTATATCACTGATAGTAGTGCATCAAAAACAGAAGTGAGATACTTGATTTTCAAAGATGCTTAGTTATACATTTAAAACTATAAATCTATAGATGGCAGCTGTAAGAGAAAATTAATTTATTATCAATATACATTCAAATTTGAAAGATTTTTAAAAAAAGGCTAATATTTCAAAATAATAACCTCAAAGGTAAAGGGAAATGTAGTTTTAGTATATCTCTTAATTTTTTACCTTGAACATTAAATATAATTAGATATAATTTAATATGATTTGATATAATATGATGTAATGGGTCATCT
Source organism: Bombina bombina (assembly GCF_027579735.1). NCBI lineage: Eukaryota > Metazoa > Chordata > Amphibia > Anura > Bombinatoridae > Bombina > Bombina bombina. Next base: position 725,673,733 of record NC_069501.1, on the reverse strand, counting down.
TCAGACAGTTATAATTATCTTCTTCAATTCATATGTGTTAAAAAAAATTCTTTATGTATATAAATAACTAGTGTGAAAACACGTTAACATATAATATCAACATATGATGACATATGTGAAAAATGTAATGAAGAATAATAAATAAGGAAGGATTTAGGGGTTTAGCAATATATGGTAATAGAGTGTTTATGTGTGATCTTACAGATAGCAACCTATTTCAATCTCTTGATTTAAGCCTCTAGGGAGTAGGGTTTTTAAATCATATATCCATCTTGTTTCTAGTTTAAGTAGGTCTTTATGGATGTTTGTTCCTCTCCAATTTACTTTAACTTTGTCAATGCCTGTATATGTTAAACATTTTGTATCTGCATTATTGCATTCAGCAAAGTGCTTGGGTATTGGAAGATCTTTATTTCTCTCTTTATCATAGTTTTCTATTGACCATAGATGTTCCCTAATTCTGTCTCGAAAAGGCCTTTCCGATTCTTCAATATATTGTTTTCCACATTTACACTCTAGGAGGTATACTACATCTTTATCTGTGCACCTTATAGTATTATATATTTTATAGCTTTTACCTGTGATATTCGATTTAAAATCTTTTTTTTTGGCATGTTTGCAAGCTTTGCATGTTATACAAGGAAAGAATCCTTTTATATTCTTTTCAAAAAGATCTTTTTGAAGTCCATTTTTATTTTTATTTTTTAGATCAGTGGGAGCTAGAATTGATTATAGATTTCTTGCTTTTTTATATATTATATTTGGGAATTCGGGCATTGTAGCCATGACAACCGTTCTCCCCACATGTTCTGATTATGGCGGCGAGTGTAACATCCCTGTACCTTTAAATCCTAAATACCTCCCATTCTCCCCTCTTCCCTTTAAATTCTCACTTCCTGCTCATCCAAATTGCTTGATTATTGAGAATACCTGTGCCTTGTATTGCTCTCTAAACTTGAGAGTAGTTTTTGCTGCCTGAACTCTCATTTCCATTGAAGCTCTGGAAAAAAAACTACTTCGACTTCATACAGACGCTGTGTTTTATCAGCTCTCATCCTTTTATCGTTACCAGCAATCCGGTTTCCAGTACCACTTTGCACAGATTACATTCAGTTGTCACCTGAGCCTCAGTCTGGATCATCACTCCGCCTTCACAGACACTGTCTGTAATCCTCCAGCTCACCTTATTCAGCTGCACACTGTTTGGTCTCACACAGATGCTGTCTGTGTTCTTCCAACTCACCTCCTTCAGTTGCACGCTCTCCTGTGTTACCGCAAGTACTCCGTATGTCAAACTGCCTTGTCAATCTTTATGCATATTATATTGAAACATATAGTAATACTCCAAACTATATCAACTTTGCATATCAATGTGCCTAAAGTTTCCTACTCTAAACCAAAGCTATATTAACAGAGTTATAACAAACTAATATATGTCTTTCAACAATCACTTAACTTTAACCCTACAACTTAAACTGAAAGTAACTTACTCTGACTTGACATTGTCAGTGAGTTGTTTCAAAGTGAAACTTTGTTTATTTCTGTTCAGTATTACTGCTACATCTCAAGCACTTGCTCATTTACCCTAATCAATAGTGAGCAGAGTTCACCTGAAGCCAGTAGCTACAAACTTACATTTATTTGCCCTCTGATTTGTTCTAGCCTAAAACAATTGCTGGCAGAATAATCAAGCCAAAAAATCTGTGTTTATGTTGTTGTTATCCTCAAAGACATACATAACAAAAATTGTTTAGAATGGATCCAGCAGAATTAACTACACAGCTGAAAACACTGAATCAAAAAATTGATTACTTAGCCAGAGGTCTCACTGAAGTACAGGCAGAAAAGCACAGTGTTAAAAATTTAATGAAAGACTTGGGGGCGCGATCCAATATACGGCACAGGTTTCGGCGCAAGAGTGGAAACCTGCGCCGCCCGTAGTTTCAGCTCGCATATTGAGCTATCCCATATATGGCATCCGGCATTTTCTAAAGTGCCGTAAGTCTGACAAACTAGCGATGTCCAGAAATCAGTGTAAGTACAAATTTCTGGAGTCGCCAGTGACTTACGGCACTTTAGAAACTGCCGCCGCATTAAAAAACTGACTAAAATATTAAATCTCCCGTTACTGTCTAACACGCCTCCCAAACATAGCCCGACACGTATACCCCTCTATCCGCAATCCCCCCTCTCACTCCTAACAATAAAAATATTAACCCCTAAACCGCCGCCCCCGGACCTCGCCGCCAGCTACATTAACTATATTACCCCCTAATATGATCCCCCTACACCGCCGCCACTTATTTTAACTATATTACCCCTAATGTGAGCCCCCTACACCGCCGCCACCTACATTAACTATATTACCCCCTAATATGATCCCCCTACACCGCCGCCACCTATTTTAACTATATTAACCCCTAATGTGAGCCCCCTACCCTGCCGCCACCTACATTATATGTACTACCCCCTAATCTGACCCTCTTACACCGCCGCCACCTATATTAAAATTATTAACCCCTAATCTAATCCCCCTACACCGCTGCCACCTATATTAAATGTATTAACCCCTAATCTAATCCCCCTACACCGCTGCCACCTATAATAAATGTATTACCCCCTAAAATACTAAAATGTCCCTACCCTAAACTAAATTACAAATAGCCCTGAAAAGGGCCTTTTGCGGGGCATTGCCCCAAAGTAACCAGCTCTATTACCAGCCCTTAAAAGGGCCTTTTGCAGGACATTGTCCCAAAGTAATCAGCTCTTTTACCTGTAATCTGACCCCCCTACACCGCCGCCACCTATATTAAAATTATTAACCCCTAATTTAATCCCCCTATACCACCGCCACGTATATTAAATATATTAACCCCTAATCTAACCCCCCTACACCGCCGCCACCTATATTAACCCTATCACCCCTAACTTAATTATTATTGCAATAAAATTAAATAATATTAATCTTATTAACTAAAATATTCCTATTTAAAACTAAATACTTACCTATAAAATAAACCCTAAGATAGCTACAAAATAATTAATAATTACATTGTAGCTATTTTAGGGTTTATTTTTATTTTACAGGTAACTTGGTATTTATTTTAACTAGGTACAATAGCTATTAAATAGTTAATAACTATTTAACAGCTACCTAGTTAAAATAATTACCAATTTACCTGTAAAATAAATCCTAACCTAAGTTACAAATACACCTACACTATCAATAAATTAATTAAATAAACTACAATTATCTAAACTAAAATATAATTAGATACACTAAACTAAATTACAAAAAAAACAAACACTAAATTACAAAAAATATAAAAAGATTACAAGAATTTTAAGCTAATTACACCTAATCTAAGCCCCCTAATAAAATAACAAAAGCCCCCCCAAAATAAAAAAAATGTCCCTACCCTAAACTAAATTACAAAAAGTAATCAGCTCTATTACCAGCCCTTAAAAGGGCCTTTTGTGGGGCATTGCCCCAAAGTAATCAGCTCTTTTACCTGTGAAAAAAGAACAACCCCCCCCCCCTCTATTGGCTGATTAGAATAGCCAATAGAATTACAGCAGCTCTTATTCTATTGGCTAATCAAATCAGCCAATAGAATTAAAGTAGCTTTCATCCGATTGGCTGATTTGAATTTGAAGGCTCAAATCAGCCAATAGGAATTCAAGGGACGCCATTTTTAATCGCGTACCTTGAATTCCGATTCAGTGTATGGCGGCGATCGTATGAAGAGGATCCTCCACGCTCCATGGCTCCGGTCTTCAGTTCCAGCATCGCCGGTCTTCAGTTCCAGAGAGGACGGTCTTCAACTCCTCTGCTCCGCGCCGGCTGGTTCCTGGGAGAAGAAGATGTTGCCGCCTGGAAGAAGACTTCTCCGCCTGGAACAGGACCTTCTCCGCCGGTCTTCAGGACAGGTAAGGAGCACTTGGGGGTTAGACTTAGGTTTTTTTAAGGTGGGATAGGGTGGGTTTTAGAGTAGGGGTGTGTGGGTGGTGGATTGTAATGGGGGGGTTGTTCTTTTTTTTCACAGGTAAAAGAGCTGATTACTTTGGGGCAATGCCTCACAAAAGGTCCTTTTAAGGGCTGGTAATAGAGCTGATTACTTTTTGTAATTTAGTTTAGGGTAGGGACATTTTTTTATTTTGGGGGGCTTTGTTATTTTATTAGGGGGCTTAGATTAGGTTAATTAGCTTAAAATTCTTGTAATCTTTTTTTATTTTTTGTAATTTAGTGTTTGGTTTTTTTGTAATTTAGTTTAGTGTATTTAATTATATTTTAGTTTAGATAATTGTAGTTTATTTAATTAATTTATTGATAGTGTAGGTGTATTTGTAACCTAGGTTAGGATTTATTTTACAGGTAAATTGGTAATTATTTTAACTAGGTAGCTATTAAATAGTTATTAACTATTTAATAGCTATTGTGCCTAGTTAAAATAAATACCAAGTTACCTGTAAAATAAATATAAACCCTAAAATAGCTACAATGTAATTATTAAATTATATTGTAGCTATCTTAGGGTTTATTTTATAGGTAAGTATTTACTTTTAAATAGGAATATTTTAGTTAATAAGCTTAATATTATTTAGATTTATTGCAATAATAATTAAGTTTGGGGTGTTAGGGTTAGATAGGGTTAATATAGTTAATATATATAATATAATAACTATATTAAAGGGACATGAAACCCACATTGTTTCTTTCATGATTTAGAAAGAGAATGCAATTTTAAACATCTTTCTAATTTACTTCTATTATCTAATTTGTTTTATTCTCTTGATATTCTTTGCTGAAAAGCATATCTAGATATGCTCAGTAGCTGCTGATTGGTTGCTGCACATAGAAGCCTCATGTGATTGGCTCACCCATGTGCATTGCTTTTTCTTCAAATAAGGATATCTAAAAAATGAAGCAAAATAAATAATAGAAGTAAATTGTAATGTTGTTTAAATTTGTATGTTCTATCTGAATCATGAAAGAAAGATTTTGGGTTTAGTGGCCCTTTAACTATATTAACCCTAATATAATTAGGGTTAATATAGTTAATATAGGTGGCGGTGGTGTAGGGGGGGTCAGATTAGGGGTTATATATATTTAATATACCTTTTGTTCAATATGGCGACTAAACGAAATATCAAACACGATAAAATGCCAAAATCTACGGCAGGGAAATCAAACTTAATGTCTTCCTTCTTACATAGTGCAGATACAACGCATACCTCTCCTGCTTCCCTCAAAACTGGGGACAAAACTCCTCAGACTCAGTCACAGGAATCTCAACCAAACAGAACTTTACCAACAGACTGCCAGCTCTCTCCTTCTTTTTTACAAAATTTACCTTAGAAAAAGGATATTGCGGACATAGTCCGTTCCTGTATCAGAGAAGAACTGGCGGAATTAAAACAGGACATTCACACCTTAGGCTTTCAGGTCGAAACCCTTGAAAGCAAACAAGACCTCATTAAAGGAGATGTACAACAATTAACAGATCAAGTAACCTCGCAGCAGGAGACCATAACCTCACTTCAAGACAAACTTGATGATCTCGAGAACCGAAGTAGGCGCAAAAATATACGCATCAGAGGAGTGCCAGAATCGGTCTTGCCCAGAGATTTCCCGGTTTACTTACAGGACCTATTTCGACACTTGAAAGAACCTTCCTACACTGAGGATATCCCATGGGTCAGAGCCCATAGAACTCTGAGGCCAAAACCGCCTGATTCAGCCCCACCAAGGGATATTGTGATCCGCCTAAAGAATTTTCAAGAAAAAGAAATGCTCTTACGGCAATCCCGCAAAAATCAGCCCGTAAGATTCAGGGGCAATGTCCTACAATTCTTTCAGGACTTATCAACCCGCACCTTACAACGCAGGAAGGAATTTTCCCCCCTTACTGCCCTGCTAAGAAATAAAAGAATCCCTTACAGATGGGGCTTTCCAACACACCTTTGGACTATAAGCAACAGCACCAGGGTGGTCTGCAAGACCCCAGAGGACACTCAAACCTTTTGCACAGCGCTTGGACTTGAATCCCCTACAGAAACTCCTACTGAGCCACGGAGTTCGCAAATTTCCAAAGAACGAAGCAACCCAGGTGAATCCTGGCACACAGCTCTTCCCAAGAGAACCAAGTCAAAAGACACCACTGCCAGAAGACTAACCACCACTAGCTCAGCCTCTTCTGACAATTCACCTTTATGAACTCTTTACCGCTAGTTTTGGGACACAGAATAAAGAGACTTATAGTTTGGACTATGTCGCCTTCCTGGGACAAGCAAGTATTTGTCATCATTTATTTGTTTTTCAACTCAGTAAGCCATAATCTCTTGCCACTCATAGAGTATGAGTAAGAGCAGACTTAACAACCCCTCTCCCATATTTACTCTTCCCCCCCCCTACCTATCCCTTTCTCCCCCTTCCTATCCCTCTGACCCACCTCCCTCACCTTTTCTCCCATCAGGATTCCTAACCAATTTTACTAAGAATATCTAGAACTTAAAGGGTGTTTTATGGTAATGCCCCCAACCTACTCTCAGTTATGACCTATAATAGGAAGAGAGACTTTTTGTTTTTTGTTATAATGTTACTGTTTTCCATAATTTACAATGTTATAATGTTTATTGCGAGACACTGTTTAAGTTATCACTTGTTAAATCAATGTTTTCCTCCTGCAGAGAAATGCTATAAAATACACTCATACCACAAGCTTTATATGACCTTATCCACACAACCAGACAGCACACCTCAGCAAAAATACCATGTCGTTTAAAATTAAGGATGATGAAATCCGTAAACTGAACCTTCTTACACAAAACGCTAAGGGACTCAGCTCACCCCACAAAAGATCTAAAGCCCTCTTAGACCTCTCAAAAAGACAGGTAGATATCTTGTTCCTGCAAGAGACTCATTTTAAAAGAAACAAGGAACCCAAATACTTTGGGAAAATGTTCACCACCCACTATCATAGCTCCAATACCTCAAAAAGAAGTGGAGTTAGTATCTTATTGCACAAGTCACTTCCCTTCACACATATTCAAACCTCTAAAGACTCTGAAGGTTGATTCCTCGGGCTGGTGGGCCTGCTTTATGGTAGACCTATCACATTGATAAACATCTATGCCCCAAATGCAAAGCAAGCCCCTTTTTTTAAACAAATATTTAATCGAATTGTAGACATAGCAAAAGGACCAGTCTTTGTCGCGGGAGACTTTAATGTCCCCATTCAACCCACCAAGGACAGCTCCAACCCCACAATAGCGATATCAAAAAAAGTTACTAATGTATTATGGACAGGCTTGAGAAATCTTAACCTCCATGATACCTGGCGTTTCATCCACCAGGACACCCGAGATTATACTTTCTTCTCCCACCCTAACAAAACGCACAGTCGCATAGACTACATTTTCACCAACCAACCAGCTCTAGCCTTAATCAACAGATGCGTTATTTCCCCCACATCGTGGTCAGACCATTCAGCTGTAAAAATTAAACATATCATGGACAAACACCCCTCTAACATCATACACGTGGAAATTAGATAATTTGCGCAACTACCTAATATAACACCGGATCAACTTAAAACCCTCAACAACCCCATTACCCAAACTGAACTCCTCACAGCCATAAAATCACTTAATAATGGGAAAAGCCCAGGACCAGACGGTTTCACTGGAAAGTATTATCACACCTTCTCCTCTCAACTCTCCCCTTACCTTACTCAACTATTCAACGAAGTTACAGACACTAACCCATTCCCACAATCCATGCTAGAGGCGCAAGTAGTAGTGATCCCGAAACCAGGTAAACCCCCTACAACCCCCGCTAACTTCCGCCCAATCTCCCTCCTCAACATAGATATCAAACTTTATGCTAAGATATTGGCCACCCGTATTAACTCAATACTCCCGTCAATCATACATATTAATCAGGCCGGTTTCACTCCACTTAGGGAAGCTAAAGATAATACGACCAAGATCCTATTATTAATGGAATATGCAGTTAACAACCACATCCCCTCCGTGTTTATCTCCATGGATGCGGAGAAAGCCTTTGATAGGCTCAACTGGCAATTTCTGAAAGAGGCACTCACGCACTTTGGCTTTGACCCAGCTTTCACAGGAAAAATATTCTCCCTTTACAATAACCCCCAAGCCAAAATAAAATTGAACGACACCTTGTCCCAACCATTTTCGATCACAAACGGTACGAGACAGGGATGTCCCCTCTCCCCTATATTATTTAGCCTCACATATCAGACATAACACAGATATACAGGGGTTCACAATTGCTCACCAGGAGTATAAAGCTACCCTGTACGCTGATGATCTTTTTCTCACATTAACAAGACCCCACGACTCACTCCCCCCCTAGTTCAAACACTACATACCTATGGCACCTTTTCAAATTTCAAAATAAATATTACCAAGTCAGAACTACTCCCACTTGGGTTACAAGCAGAGGAAATCACTGCGATACAAACACTCGTACACTTTCGCATACAACTGCGCTTTATAAAATACCTCGGAGTTCATATTTCCCCCCATATACAAGTAACACTTGACACCAATTATAAAGTCATAACCGATACAATACAAAACATGTTACGAACCTGGAGCAATAAACCAATCTCATGGTTAGGCAGAATTAATTTGGTCAAAATGATGCTCCTCCCCAAGATATTATATCTCTTTCAAACCCTACCGATCCCAATCCCCAAGTCTGTCATACACAATCTCCAAAAATCCTTCATCTCCTATATATGGCAACATAAAAGACCACGGATAGCTACCACCACCCTATATCGTCCTAAAGAATTGGGTGGCCTCGGGATCCCAAACCTCACTCAATACAGACTTGCCAGCTTCTATACCAGAATAATACATTGGTGCAGACACTCAGTACACAAAGAATGGATACTTTTAGAACATTCATTATCTCATACTTCACATCTTAGCAGCAAGTGCTGGTTACCCCCATCCAAACGAAACTTACCTGCATGCCTATCAACAATTACTAGAGAAACTCTAAAACTGTGGGATGTATCCATTAAACAAAATAACCATATCTCAACTATACCCTCCCCGCTAACACCTCTTTGCGAAAATCCAGATTCCCCAATACCATTCCCCACCCAAATAACTCAAACACCCAACATTGCAAACTCACTACCCTGCCTTACAATCATTCAAAATAGAAAAATAAAACCCCTAACTGAACTAACCCCCATCCTGCATAAAATACGCATAGAATGGTTTAGATACCATCAACTAACGGACTTTCTCACCAAACACCCACATAAGCCGCAACTTTTTCGCTCCCAGACTAGCTTTGAGGGCAGCTGCGTCCATGACACCCTTCAAAGGGGCTTTCTATCTTTTGTATATCAATTGCTTATACAACCAAACAGCATGTCCCTCCCCTCATACACGCAAAAATGGGAAGCAGAGATTGGCACTGCTCAATCCCTAAAGGAATGGCAAAACATCTTCTCCTACATGACAAAATCCTCTTCGTCCATTTACGTTCTGGAAATGAACGTTAAGCTACTATACAGATGGTATTACACTCCCCATCGACTACACACTATTTTCCCCACACACTCACCGGAATGCTGGAGAGGCTGCCAAAATATTGGCACCCCTACACACATATGGTGGACATGCCCAATAGCTCAAGTATATTGGGAAGCCATCAGAGTTGAATTCGAAAAGGTCTTATCTCTAAGCTTCAAGCTTGATATTTGGCTTTTCATCTTTAATAAATTTCCCAAAATAACATGCAAACTACGACTAGCCCTGCTGACTATCATGACAAGCTCTGCAAAACGACTAATTCCCAAAAACTGGAAAGGTAGTACACTCCCATCTATCCATGTCTGGAGAGAAACAACCACCCAATCCCTCCAACTAGAAAAATATCGCTATTCCCGTAACAAACAGATAGCCGACTACCACTCGATATGCTTTTTGTGGGAGGAATACCTTAATCAGAAACGCCCCACATTCGAGACCACTGCCCTTATATCCCCTCCCTCAAACTTAAAATTATTAACCACCCCTGAACGACGAACTACCATCCTAATCTGGACAGAAGGTCATTCCAATAGTCTGACAATCAATGACATAATAGTTTCTTCTCTGCAGGAGCCGTATATTTATATTTATATTATTATTTACATTTGTATTGTTTACTGTAACTGTTCATTTATTTATGGGTTTTATTTCTCCCTCATCTAGTTCAAATAACTTACTTGTGCAACTTAAACTTGTTTATTTAATGATAAATATATCCACAACTTATTTTTGTTTACAAAACAAAAAAAAATGTTGTATCATAATCCAAGTATATGGAAACATTATTATCACAACGTTGCATATGTAACTGTTTCTATTTTGCATTGTATGCAGTGATTATATGTTATTCAATAAAGCTTTTGAAAAAAAAAAATATATATATATATATTTAATATAGGTGGCGGTGCTGTAGGGGGGGTCAGATTACAGGTAAAAGAGCTGATTACTTTGGGACAATGCCCCGCAAAAGGCCCTTTTAAGGGCTGGTAATAGAGCTGGTTACTTTGGGGCAATGCCCCGCGAAAGGCCCTTTTAAGCACTGCTAATAGAGCTGGTTACTTTGGGGCAATGCCCCTCAAAAGGCCCTTTTCAGGGCTATTTGTAATTTAGTTTAGTGTAGGGACATTTTAGTATTTTAGGGGGTAATACATTTCTTATAGGTGGCGGCGGTGTAGGGGGATTAGATTAGGGGGTAATATAGTTAATATAGGTGGCAGTGGGGTAGGGGGATTAGATTAGGGGGTAATGTAGTTAAAATAGGTGGCGGTGGGGTAGGGGGCTCAGATTAGGGGGTAATAATTTTAATATACAAACAAACACACAAGCAGTGCGCTCTATCATGTCCTCACCGCATATGAACAGCACTTCCGGTATTCGGCACACAGGAGAGTGGGGATGACATCACAGTCACATGAACCAGTAGGGAACGGTAGCGTATCCGTCCTATACGCTAAACAAGTAAGAGATCCAAATACAAAAAGTAGTAGTTCCAATGCCGGTTAAGAGTAGAAAGTTCCTTTATTGTCATGCACATTAAAAACACCAACGAGTACAGTACAGTTCAGCTAAGGCACAGCACAAACTGACCAAGACTCAGATAAAATAATACAAGTCAAAAGGGAGGAAAGCTGCGCTCCTTATGCAGCAGACATGTTTCGTGCTTGCCAAGCACTTGTTCACTGCTTAAAGGAGCGGCAGCTGCCTTCCACTTAAATAGGCTACAGCTGTGATGAAAATTTAAAGATGTATAATGTCTAGATAAATTTAAACATAATGTATGATTATCTCCCTCTTGATAAGTATACAAATTATATAAATATATAGTCCAACCAAATATTAATAAGGAAATACAGTGAAACTGGTATATATATTAAATCAAAAATAGTAATAGTAAACATTAGGAGGTTACAAATTGATGCTTGAAAAGGCTAAACTACCTAAGGTAGTGACATTTATCACTAAATACCTATAATTTTCATATTTGTTCAAGACCTCAAATATATATTACTCAGATTTGATTACAATATATCAATGTGCATTCAGCACATAAATTTGTTATCATATAGATATCCCTATATACAAAGATCTATGTCTCTTCTAAAATTCAGACCATGGGGCATAGATGCATTTAGGGTGAATATCCAATAAACCTCTCTTAGATTAAGTTTATTCTGTCTATTACCACCTCTTCTCCATTGCGGGACATGATCAATACCCTGCAGGGATAGTAATGATGTATCAGAATTGTGAAGAGTCTTGAAATGTCTTGCAATGGGAGTGTCAGAGTCAGGATCCTCTATGGAACGTACATGTTCCAAGAAACGATCTTTTAGGGGACTTTTAGACCTCCCCACGTACTGTTTGGAACACCCCCTACATGTCAGGAGATAGATAGTATGAGTAGTGGCACATGTTATGCAGAACTTGATTTGGTGTACTTTTCCGGTATTAGTAGAGGTAAAAACTTCACCTTCATTAACAGATTCACAAGTTTTGCATATTCTGTGTCTACACTTGAAAAAACCTTTTCTCTGTTTGAGCCAACAGTCCTGTTTTGTTCTTGGTAGATCAGAGGGGGACACATAATTACCTATGGTTTTTCCTTTTTTAGAAATAAATTGACAGCCTTTACTGACTATTCCTTTAAGGACTGGGTCAGTGTACAAAATTGGTAGCGATTCCTTAATTATTTCACAGATCTTATTATATTCAAGACTGTAAGTCGTGCTAAATTTAGGTTTATCAATTGTCAAATAATCTTTATTCTTATTTTTGTTTTTGTAATGTAACAATGTGTCCCTTGGTATGGTGTCTACCTCTTCTCGAGCTTTACTTAGTGTAGTCTCATTATATCCTCTCTCTTTCAGTCTCTGAGTTATAATGTGGTGGTCCTAGATAGGGTCAACTACATTAAGGAAGCTAATAGCCAGTTAAAGGATAGGGAAGTATATATTAGGTTAAAGGATAACCCTACATCTAATTTTAAGAAATAATTGGTTGGTCTAGTTTCATATGCCAGATATAACAACATCATAACTGAGGCCACTAAAGATATGTTGGTTCCTGAACATCCGGTCACTCCTATATATCATTATCTTCCCAAGATACACAAGGATATTGTTAACCCCCCTGGGCGTCCTATTATAGCTGGCATCAGCTCTTTGAATGAACCCCTTTCAGATTTGGTCGATAGTTTTTTACAACCTATTGTTAAGTCACTACCCAGCTTTATACAGGACACCACCTCTTTACTGTTAAAATTGGAAAAGGTGAAATGGAAATCTAATTATAGATTTCTAGTGTTGGATGTGGCTTCCTTATATACTTCGATCACGCACGTCAAGGGACTACAGGCAATAGATTACTTTCTAAATAATAAGAGTAACTTCAACCCAGCAACTAAAAAGTTTTTGTTAAACTCCATTGAATATCTTCTGTCTCACAATTTTTTTATGTTCGATGGGGGTTTCTATCTCCAGAGACGTGGAACTGCTATGGGGGCCAAATTTGCCCCCTGTTACGCCAATCTCTTTATGGGATGGTGGGAGCTTTTCCACGTCTTTGGGGATAGAAGCCCCTATCGGCATAACATTATGTTTTTTGCCAGATATATAGACGATCTTATATTTATCTTGGACTGTGCAGATAGCACAGTAGAAGAATTTTGTACCTACCTCAATGATAATGACCACAATATCAGATTGACGGGTGAACAAAGTTCAGACAAAATTGATTTTCTGGACATTACCATTTTTGGCAATGTAGATACAGGGACTATAGAAACTGACCTGTATAGAAAGGTGACGGCAGGAAATACTATTCTGGATTTCAACTCCTGTCACCCAAGACACACCCTTTTGGGAATTCCTAAAGGCCAATATATTCGGGCCAAAAGAAACTGTACAAATGAAAGTAATTATAAAAAGCAAGCAGACATTATAACTCAGAGACTGAAAGAGAGAGGATATAATGAGACTAAACTAAGTAAAGCTCGAGAAGAGGTAGACACCATACCAAGGGACACATTGTTACATTACAAAAACAAAAATAAGAATAAAGATTATTTGACAATTGATAAACCTACATTTATCACGACTTACAGACTTGAATATAATAAGATCTGTGAAATAATTAAGGAATCGCTACCAATTTTGTACACTGACCCAATCCTTAAAGGAATAGTCAGTGAAGGCTGTCAATTTATTTCTAAAAAAGGAAAAACCATAGGTAATTATGTGTCCCCCTCTGATCTACCAAGAACAAAACAGGACTGTTGGCTCAAACAGAGAAAAGGTTTTTTCAAGTGTAGACACAGAATATGCAAAACTTGTGAATCTGTTAATGAAGGTGAATTTTTTACCTCTACTAATACCGGAAAAGTACACCAAATCAAGTTCTGCATAACATGTGCCACTACTCATACTATCTATCTCCTGACATGTAGGGGGGTGTTCCAAACAGTATGTGGGGAGGCCTAAAAGACCCCTAAAAGATCGTTTCTTGGAACATGTACGTTCCATAGAGGATCCTGACTCTGACACTCCCATTGCAAGACATTTCAAGACTCTTCACAATTCTGATACATCATTACTATCCCTGCAGGGTATTGATCATGTCCCGCAATGGAGAAGAGGTGGTAATAGACAGAATAAACTTAATCTAAGAGAGGTTTATTGGATATTCACCCTAAATACATCTATGCCCCATGGTCTGAATTTTAGAAGAGACATAGATCTTTGTATATAGGGATATCTATATGATAACAAATTTATGTGCTGAATGCACATTGATATATTGTAATCAAATCTGAGTAATATATATTTGAGGTCTTGAACAAATATGAAAATTATAGGTATTTAGTGATAAATGTCACTACCTTAGGTAGTTTAGCCTTTTCAAGCATCAATTTGTAACCTCCTAATGTTTACTATTACTATTTTTGATTTAATATATATACCAGTTTCACTGTATTTCCTTATTAATATTTGGTTGGACTATATATTTATATAATTTGTATACTTATCAAGAGGGAGATAATCATACATTATGTTTAAATTTATCTAGACATTATACATCTTTAAATTTTCATCACAGCTGTAGCCTATTTAAGTGGAAGGCAGCTGCCGCTCCTTTAAGCAGTGAACAAGTGCTTGGCAAGCACGAAACATGTCTGCTGCATAAGGAGCGCAGCTTTCCTCCCTTTTGACTTGTATTATTTTATCTGAGTCTTGGTCAGTTTGTGCTGTGCCTTAGCTGAACTGTACTGTGCTCGTTGGTGTTTTTAATGTGCATGACAATAAAGGAACTTTCTACTCTTAACCGGCATTGGAACTACTACTTTTTGTATTTGAATAATTTTAATATAGATGGCGGCAGTGTAGGGGGATTACATTAAGGGTTAATAATTTTAATGTAGGTGGCGGCGGTGTAGGGGGATCACATTAGGGGGTTAGACATTTAATGTAGGTGGTGGCGGGGCCCAGGAGCGGCGGTTTAGGGGTTAAACACTTTATTAGGGATTGCGGTTGACAGGTAGATAGACATAGCGCATGCGTTAGGTGTTAGGTTTTATTTTCCAGGCAGTTTAGGGAGCTACGGGGCTCCTATACTCAGCGTAAGGCTTACTATGCCTGCATTTTGTGGAGAGGTTAAAATGGAGTAAGATTTCTCCATTTTCGCCACGTAAGTCCTTACGCTGTATATTGGATACCAAACTGCGCGGGTTTGATATACCCGTCTATGGGTCAAAAAACTATGGCCGAAGGCAGAAATATACGAGCGTAACTTCTATGTTACGCTGTATATGTGATACCAAACCAGCGCTAAATTTGCCGTTGCCGGCTTTTGCAGGCGACGCTGCATATCAGATCGGGCCCTTAATGTCTCCTAAACCTTATGAATCTCCAGAACCCCACATAAATCCCCCAAAGGTATTCAGTGGGAAAAGATCAGAATTTAGAAGTTTCAAAAATTCTTGCAAGTGTGAAACCACGTACTTATACAACTGATAGAATACAAGTTTGCACTACTATTTCATATTTATCTGGGTAGCCCAGAATTTGTGCTGATTGATTCTTTGAGACAAATGACCCTATTTTGAATTCAATTGTAGATTTTCTTTCTGCTATGACAATTTTATATGAAGATGTTAAACAGTTAAATGCTGATAACCATGTAAGAGCCTTAAAACAGGGAAAGAGGTCTGTTGAGGAATATGTTACAGAGTTTCAGATGTGGTCAGCTGATTCTGAGTGGAATCAGATCATTTTAAGAAACCAATTCAAGTTAGGCCTTGCTGAGACTTTAAATGATGAATTATCATGAATAGAGCTACCAAGTACCTTGGAAGAATTAATTAACCCCTTAATGACCGGACCATTTTTCAATTTTCTTACCCTTAATGACAATGGCTATTTTTACATTTCTGCAGTGTTTGTGTTTAGCTGTAATTTCCCTCTTACTCATTTACTGTACCCACACATATTATATACCGTTTTTCTCGCCATTAAATGGACTTTCTAAGGATACCATTATTTTCATCATATCTTATAATTTCCTATAAAAAAAATATAAAATATGAGGAAAAAATTGAAAAAAAACACACTTTTTCTAACTTTGACCCCCAAAATCTGTTACACATCTACAATCACCAAAAAACACCTATGCTAAATAGTTTCTAAATTTTGTCCTGAGTTTAGAAATACCCAATGTTTACATGTTCTTTACTTTTTTTGCAAGTTATAGGGCCATAAATACAAGTAGCACTTTGCTATTTCCAAACAACTTTTTTTCAAAATTAGCGCTAGTTACATTGGAACCCTGATATCTGTCAGGAATACCTGAATATCCCTTGACATGTATATATTTTTTTTTAGAAGACAACCCAAAGTATTGATCTAGGCCCATTTTGGTATATTTCATGCCACCATTTCACCGCCAAATGTCATCAAATAAAAAAAAAAGTTCACTTTTTCACAAATTTTGTCACAAACTTTAGGTTTCCCACTGAAATTATTTACAAACAGCTTCTGCAATTAAGGCACAAATGGTTGTAAATGCTTCTTTGGGATCCCCTTTGTTCAGAAATAGCAGACTTATATGGCTTTGGGGTTGCTTTTTGGTAAGTAGAAGGCCGCTAAATGCTGCTGCGCACCACACGTAAATTATGCCCAGCAGTTAAGGGGTTAAATTAGGTAGCTTGTAGGGAGCTTGCAGGGTTAATTTTAGCTTTAGGGTAGGGATCAGCCTCCCACCTGACACATCCCACCCCCTGATCCCTCCCAAACAGTTCTCTTCCCTCCCCCACCCCACAATTGTCCCCGCCATCTTAAGTACTGGCAGAAAGTCTGCCAGTACTAAATAAAAGGAGTTTTTCTTTTTTTTAATAAAAAAAAATAAAATGTTTTAGCTGTGATGGACTCCTGCCTTAGCCCCAACCTACATGATCCCCCCCCCCCCAGCTCTCTAACCCTCTCCCCTACCTAATTGCCGCCATCTTGGGTACTGGCAGCTGTCTGCCAGTACCCAATTTGCCCCCTAAAAAAGTGTTTTTTTTTATCTTTTATTGCCAGTTTACATTTTTCTGTAGTGTAGCAGCCCCCCACAATACCCCAACCCCCTCCCCCTCCCAGATCCTCATATATTTATTTTCCCCCCCCTCTTCCCTCCTCATTGGTGTCAGTGTGGGTAGCTAATCGCGCACGCGCATGCGCGCCCCCGCACGCTCCCGGCACCCGGCGTGCACATTGCACTTACAGGAGCCGGATGCCGGGTAGCGATGGGCCGCCCACCCGCCTCCCTGTTGCGCTCCCACCCACCAACGAACCGGCACCATCGCTACCGGTGCAGAGAGGGCCACAGAGTGGCTCTCTCTGCATCGGAGTCTTCTGAAAGGGTATTGCAGGATGCCTCCATATGGAGGCATCACTGCAATACCCTGAGAGCTGCTGGAAGCGATTGCGATCGCTTCCAGCACTCTCTTAGACAACTGACGTACCAGGTACGTCTATTGTCATTAACTGTAAGTTAATGCATGACGTACCTGGTACGTCAGTTGTCATTAAGGGGTTAAATGAAGTATTAAACTTGACCGAAGAATTTGTGAAAGAAAAGCAGAAAGACTTTATCTGAACCTTGCACAAGAAAATTCACAACTTCTTTTTCAGAAAAGTCTATCTCATATTACAAGCCAACGGAGATTGGCACAGTTAAAGGTCCGTTATCACAGGAGGAAAAATCTAGATGCCGCATGGCAAATCTATGTCTTTATTGCGAAAGTAAGGATCATCTGGTTTCCATTTGCCCAGTCCTTGGCAGACACAAACTGGCTAAGAATTTAATTATAAATTTAGTTTCACCTAATATTCCTGTACCCCATGTCTCATTGAGTTTATCATTACAGTGGGATCAGCAACAACTTAAGACTGAAGTAATGATAGACTCAGGAGCCTACGGGCTATTCATGGATTGCACATTTGTTTCAGTTAATAAAATTCCCATTGTTCTGAAACAGAACCCTATCTATGTGAAAGTTATTGACGGTTCCTTAATTCAGAATGGCCCTATAACACACCACACAATCCCCCTTCTTGTATCTACTCCTGAAGGTCACACAGAACATCTATCATTTGATATCATACCTACTTCTTTACACTCAGTTATACTTGGCTATCCATGGTTGTCCAAACACAACCCCGTCATTGATTGGAAGGATAACAGGGTTACCCTCAACTCTCTCTATTGTCAAAAAACATGTTATCCCCAATGAAGTATTTCCAACTTAAACATAGTCATACCTCAAGAATATGAAGATTTATCTTAAGTGTTTGCCTTAAAAGAAACAGATATTCTGCTACCTCACAAGATATGAGATTGTCCGATTGATATTAAACCAGGCTCTCAGATTCCTTTTGGGAAAATGTATCCCCTTTTAGAGCCTGAATAAAAAACACTTGAGACAATATTTAGACGATAACCTGAAAAAAAAGGTTTCATAACACCCTCTACAACACCAGCAGCTTCAGGTATCTTATTTGGCAAAAATAAAGATGCTACTTTAAGACCAATAATAGATTATAGGTCATTAAACAGAATAATAATAATTAAAAAAACGTTATCCACTACCTCTGATCCCAGAACTTCTAGAAAGATTAAAAGATGCCACTGTATATACAAAACTCAAACTAAAGGGTGCATACAATCGTATTAGAATTTGAGAGGGTGACGGGTGGAAAACAGCTTGTCGGACACGATAAAGACTTTTTGTATATAGGGTAATGCCTTTTGGTCTGTGTAACACCCCTGCCACATTCCAGTATTTCATCAACATCTTTAGAGATTTAATGGATACTTGTGTAATTATATACCTAGATGACATTTTGATTTATTCTAAGAATATACAAGAACATATAAAACAGGTTCGTTGAACCTTAACTAGGCTTACAGACCACAAACTTTTCTCTAAACTTAAAAAATGTCAACTACATGTTAACCGCATCAAATTCCTTGGATACATAATCTCCGCCAAAGTAGAAATGGATCCTGACAAGATCTCAGCAATCTCAAACTGGCCCAGACCCAATGCAGTAAAAGCTCTACAAAGATTCCTAGGATTTTCAAATTTCTACAGGAAATTTATCCTCAACTTTTCTTAGATTGTTAAACCATTAACAAAACAATACCAAAAGTTTGCTTGGAATTCAGATGCACAGTCTGCTTTTGATGAACTCAAATCTAGATTCTCTACAGCTCTTATACTACATTTACCAAATCCACAATATCAATACATACTTGAAGTTGACGCATCAAACACTGGAATAGGAGCAATTCTCTATCAAAGATTTAACCAGTCTTCTCCATTACATCCTATTGCATTCTACTCAAGAACCCTTTAACTATTCATTTGGTGACAAAGAACTTTTGGCAATAAGATGTGCTCTAGAATCCTGGCATCATTTGCTCGAAGGAGCTTCACAACCATTCCTATTATTTACTGACCATAAAAACCTTGAATATTTAAAGAAAAATACCACGCTATCTTCCATACAGGTACGCTGGAGTTTATTTTTTGATAGGTTTGATTTCTTCATAACATATAGACCAGGATCGAAAAACATGAAGGCTGACGCACTGAAGTTCTACCTAACTCTAATCCTCCAATGACTGCTATACCAGCTATGAAATTTTTTCGCCACTTTAACTACACATACAGTGGATGCCTTGGTTTGGCTTTCAACCAAACATTTACACATGGGAGTACCCTCAAGGAAATTAGCCAACCAATTCATTGGTCCTTTTCCTATTGTAAAGATCATCAATCCATCAGCTGTTGTTTTGACCTTGTCTGACTCATATAAAATCCATTCAAGTTTTCATGTATCTCTTTTAAAACCTTATTCACATCAGGATGACCCATGAAGAACTCATAAACCTGAACCTCCAATTCAATGTGGAGATCACTTGGAATACAAAGTTGAACAAATTCTTGACTCTAGACTTAGACATCACCGATTGGAGTACTTGGTTAAATGGCGACACTATCCTCCTGAAGAACTTTCCTGGGTACCAGTTTCTGATATTCATGCTCCAAGACTAATGGCCAATTTCCACAAGAGGTATCCTAACAAACCATCTGCCGTATCCTTTGTGCGGATACCTTGAGTAGGGGGATATGTAACAATCCTGTACCTTTAAATTCTAAATACCTCCCATTCTCCCCTCTTCTCACTTCCTGCTCATTCAAATTGCTTGATTATTGAGAATACCTGTGCCTTGTATTGCTCTCTAAACTTGAGAGTAGTTTTTGCTGCCTGAACTCTCATTTCCATTGAAACTCTGGAAAACAAAACTACTTCAACTTCACACAGAGGCTGTTTGTGTTTTACTAGCTCTCTTCCTTTTATTGTTACCAGCAATCTGGTTTCCAGTACCACTTTGCACAGACGCTGTCTGTATTTTCCCATTACATTCAGGTGTCATCTGAGCCTCAGTCCGGATTATCACTCTGCCTTCACAGATGCTGTCTGTAATCCTCCAGCTCACCTTATTCAGCTGCACGCTGTTCGGTCTCACACAGACGCTGTCTGTGTTCTTCCAACTCACCTCCTTCAGTTGCACACTCTCTGGTCTTACCTAAAGTACTCTGTATATCAAACTGCCTTGTCAATCGTTATGCATATTATATTGAAACATCTAGTAATACTACAAACTATTTAAAATTTGCATATCAATGTGCCTAAAGTTTCCTACTCTAAACCGAAGCTATATTAACAGAGTTATAACAATAAACTAATATATGTCTTTCAGCAATCACTTAACTGTAACCCCACAACTTAAACTGAAAGTAACTTAATCTGACTTGACATTGTCAGTGAGTTGTTTCAAAGTGAAACTTTCGGCTAGATTACGAGTTTTGCGTTATGAGTGAAAAAGCCTCATAACGCTGCTTTTTCACTACCGCTGGTATTACGAGTCTTGTAGATACAGCTGTACCGCACACTTTTTTGGCCGTCACGCAACATAACTACCGAGCTTTTTAAAAAGTCCTTTTTCAATGGGACTTCCATAGCGCCGGTATTACGAGTTTGCCTGTCCGGCCAAAAAGTGAGTGGTACAGCCCATTACTACCGTACCGTAAACTGAAAGTCAGTAGTTATGGGTTTTACGTTACAAAGCATAAAACTTATAACTAAAGTGTTACAAAGTACACTAACACCCATAAACTACCTATTAACCCCTAAACTGAGGCCCTCCCGCATCGCAAATACTAAAATTAAATTATTAACCCCTAATCTGCTGCTCCAGACATCGCCACCACTATAATAAACATATTAACCCCTAAACTGCCGCACTCCCGCATCGCAAACACTAGTTAAATACTATTAACCCCTAATCTGCCACCCCCAACGACACCGCCGCCACTATACTAAAGTTATTAACCCCTAAACCCAACCCTAAGTCTAACTCTAACATCCCTAACTTTAATATAATTAAAATAAATCTAAAGCGGGGGCTGGCGATCCATCATCCGGTGGCTGAAGAGGACCAGAAGAGGCTCCAAAGTCTTCATCCTATCCGGGAAGAAGAGGCGATCCGGACCGGCAACCATCTTGATCCAAGCGGCATCTTCTATCTTCATCCGATGACGACCGGCTCCATCCTGAAGACCTCCACCGCGGACCCATCTTCTTCCGCCGACGTCCACTGAAGAATGACGGTTCCTTTAAGGGACGTCATCCAAGATGGCGTCCCTCGAATTCCGATTGGCTGATAGGATTCTATCAGCCAATTGGAATTAAGGTAGGAATATTCTGATTGGCTGATGGAATCAGCCAATCAGAATCAAGTTCAATCTGATTGGCTGATCCAATCAGCCAATCAGATTGAGCTCGCATTCTATTGGCTGATCGGAACAGCCAATAGAATGCGAGCTCAATCTGATTGGATCAGCCAATCGGATTGAACTTGATTCTGATTGGCTGATTCCATCAGCCAATCAGAATATTCCTACCTTAATTTCGATTGGCTGATAGAATCCTATCAGCCAATCGGAATTCGAGGGACGCCATCTTGGATGACGTCCCTTAAAGGAACCGTCATTCTTCAGTTGGACGTCGCCGGAAGAAGATGGGTCCGTGGTGGAGGTCTTCAGGATGGAGCCGGTCGTCATCGGATGAAGATAGAAGATGCCGCTTGGATCAAGATGGTTGCCGGTCCGGATCGCCTCTTCTTCCCGGATAGGATGAAGACTTTGGAGCCTCTTCTGGACCTCTTCAGCCACCGGATGATGGATCGCCAGCCCCCGCTTGGGTTGGATGAAGATTTTGGAGCCAGGACGGATCGGTGATACCTGGTGAGGTGAAGACAAGGTAGGATGATCTTCAGGGGCTTAGTGTTAGGTTTATTTAAGGGGGGTTTGGGTTAGATTAGGGGTATGTGGGTGGTGGGTTGTAATGTTGGGGGGGGGTATTGTATGGTTTTTTTTACAGGCAAAAGAGCTGAACTTCTTGGGGCATGCCCCGCAAAGGGCCCTGTTCAGGGCTGGTAAGGTAAAAGATCTTTGAACTTTATTAATTTAGAATAGGGTAGGGCATTTTTTATTTTGGGGGTCTTTGTTATTTTATTAGGGGGCTTAGAGTAGGTGTAATTAGTTTAAAATTGTTGTAATATTTTTCTTATGTTTGTAAATATTTTTTTATTTTTTGTAACTTAGTTCTTTTTTATTTTTTGTACTTTAGTTAGTTTATTTCATTGTAGTTATTTGTAGATATTGTATTTAATTAATGTATTGATAGTGTAGTGTTAGGTTTAATTGTAGGTAATTGTAGGTATTTTATTTAATTAATTTAATGATAGTATAGTGTTAGGTTTAATTGTAACTTAGGTTAGGATTTATTTTACAGGTAATTTTGTAATTATTTTAACTAGGTAACTATTAAATAGTTCTTAACTATTTAATAGCTATTGTACATGGTTAAAATAATTACAAAGTTGCCTGTAAAATAAATATTAATCCTAAAATAGCTATAATATAATTATAATTTATATTGTAGCTATATTAGGATTTATTTTACAGGTAAGTATTTAGCTTTAAATAGGAATAATTTATTTAATAAGAGATAATTAATTTCGTTAGATGTAAATTATATTTAACTTAGGGGGGTGTTAGGGTTAGGGTTAGACTTAGCTTTAGGGGTTAATACATTTATTAGAATAGCGGTGAGCTCCGGTCGGCAGATTAGGGGTTAATAATTGAAGTTAGGTGTCGGCGATGTTAGGGAGGGCAGATTAGGGGTTAATACTATTTATTATAGGGTTAGTGAGGCGAATTAGGGGTTAATAACTTTATTATAGTAGCGGTGCGGTCCGCTCGGCAGATTAGGGGTTAATAAGTGTAGGCAGGTGGAGGCGACGTTGAGGGGGGCAGATTAGGGGTTAATAAATATAATATAGGGGTCGGCGGTGTTAGGGGGCAGCAGATTAGGGGTACATAAGGATAACGTAGGTGGCGGCGCTTTGCGGTCGGCAGATTAGGGGTTAATAAGTGTAGGTAGCTGGCGGCGATGTTGTGGGGGGCAGATTAGGGGTTAATAAATATAATATAGGGGTCAGCGGTGTTAGGGGCAGATTAGGGGTACATAAGGATAACGTAGGTGGCGGTCAGCAGATTAGGGGTTAAAAAATGTAATCGAGTGGCGGCGATGTGGGGGGACATCGGTTTAGGGGTACATAGGTAGTTTATGGGTGTTAGTGTACTTTAGAGCACAGTAGTTAAGAGCTTTATGAACCGGCGTTAGCCCAGAAAGCTCTTAACTACTGACTTTTTTCTGCGGCTGGAGTTTTGTCGTTAGATTTCTAACGCTCACTTCAGACACGACTCTAAATACCGGAGTTAGAAAGATCCCATTGAAAAGATAGGATACGCAATTGACGTAAGGGGATCTGCGGTATGGAAAAGTCGCGGCTGAAAAGTGAGCGTTAGACCCTATTTTGAGTGACTCCAAATACCGGAGGTAGCCTAAAACCAGCGTTAGGAGCCTCTAACGCTGGTTTTCACGGCTACCGCCCAACTCTAAATCTAGCCGTTAGGGAGCAAATCAAACACAAGCTCAAACCACTGGTATGGCTATGCGAGTGCTGTATTTAATTAGCCTTTGCAAAGACATTGCTAAATATTTTTATCTTAATTGGACATTTAATAATAAATTCTTTAAAACTGCCCTCTGCATTCCCCATTAATATTCTAGATTCTGGCCTTTAAAGTCAGCAAAAATGCATAGTAGCACACTACATAGCATACACTTATACATGCAAATACACACACACACTACATAGCATACACTTATACATGCAGATACACACACACACTACTTAGCATACACTTACACATGCAGATACACACACACTACATAGCATACACTTACACATGCAGATACACACACACTACATAGCATACACTTACACATGCAGATACACACACACACTACATAGCATACACTTACACATGCAGATACACACACACACTACATAGCATACACTTACACATGCAGATACACACACACACTACATAGCATACACTTATACATGCAGATACACACACACTACATAGCATACACTTATACATGCAGATACACACACACTACATAGCATACACTTATACATGCAGATACACACACACACTACATAGCATACACTTACACATGCAGATACACACACACTACATAGCATACACTTACACATGCAGATACACACACACTACATAGCATACACTTACACATGCAGATACACACACACTACATAGCATACACTTACACATGCAGATACACACACACACTACATAGCATACACTTATACATGCAGATACACACACACACTACATAGCATACACTTATACATGCAGATACACACACTACATAGCATACACACACACTACATAGCATACACTTATACATGCAGATACACACACACTACATAGCATACACTTATACATGCAGATACACACACACTACATAGCATACACTTACACATGAAGATACACACACACTACATAGCATACACTTATACAGGCAGATACACACACTACATAGCATACACTTATACAGGCAGATACACACACACACTACATAGCATACACTTATACATGCAGATACACACACACTACATAGCATACACTTATACATGCAGATACACACACACTACATAGCATACACTTATACATGCAGATACACACACACTACATAGCATACACTTATACATGCAGATACACACACACTACATAGCATACACTTATACATGCAGATACACACACACTACTTAGCATACACTTATACATGCAGATACACACACTACATAGCATACACTTATACATGCAGATACACACACATTACATAGTATACACTTATACATGCAGCATACACTTATACATACAGACACTACATAGTATACACTTATACATGCAGACACACACACTACATAGCATACACTTATACATGCAGACACAAACACACACTACATAGCACACACTTATACATGCAGATACACACACTACATAGCATACACTTATACATGCAGATACACACACTACATAGCATACACTTATACATGCAGATACACACACTACATAGCATACACTTATACATGCAGATACACACACTACATAGCACACACTTATACATGCAGATACACATACACACTACATAGCATAAACCTATACATACAGATACACACACACAGTTATGGATACAGATAGACACACACACTACATCATATATGGGTATCTGTAATTCATTTTATGGGGTCCTGGGGTTGGCAAGCACATTAGTTGGCAATCTGCGGCTGCCACTGTTCGTTACCCTGGTATTAGCACTGCTCATTGTATAAAACTGAAGGCATGCTAGTATTATCCCCAGGGGTTAGACATCATCACTACCAGAGGTAGGTTAGAGAGGTCACCATAACCCGTGGTCAGAGTGTATACAGCCTTCTTACTCCTGCTTAACCCACACACCATTCCTTTTCCACAGGGAATCTAACAGGTATCTAACCCTGTGAGATCAAAGCCAGCTGCTTCTAAGTATGGGCCCAATAGAATTTAAAAAAAAAATTAAATATTTTTTTTAATGCCTGGGGCAAATCAGGACAGATGGCTAGCAACCCGGGGCAGGGGGACAAACCCCTAAAATCGGGACTGTCCCGCGAAAAACGGGACAGTTCGGGGGTATGGGTGGAATGCTGTTATTTCACAATGAAACAAGCTGGATTCAATGGCTGAGAGGCCCTACTCACCCCAAGCCCTGGACGTAAATACAGTGGTCAAACAAAGGCCAGGGTTAAGCCAGCAAAGAGACTAAACTTAGTAGCTGGACTCTCTCTAGTACTTTAATCAGATTCTATAAAACAAACAACAATTAAGTACTAGTAACTTTAAGTTTATAAATTCAAATATCAAAGAAAGACAACATACCTTTGTATAAGTTTAGTCGCACTATCCAGACGAATATAAATATTCTGATAGCAGAGGAATCCAGGGTTAAGGTAATCTAAGTCTGGGTGAAGGCCTCACAGGGAAAATCAGCACAAAATCATTAAACAAATGCAGAGTCCACAAACAAGCTAAAGTCATAACTAAGTCAGTCCAAACAAAGGGTTAAACAAAAGCAAACCAGGGGAAGCAGAAGACAAACCAGTATATCCAAATAGTAATTGCCATAGTAGGAAAAACCACATGTGGAAAACAGAGAGCTTCTAAAGACTACTACAATTAGGGCCTAACTGATCTTTTAGGCCTCCTTAAAGGTACAGTATGATTTATTGCAGCAGGAACAGAAATCACTTTCCTAGCCAAGTGCATTTTATGACAGCATTATTGTGTAAGTGTACACAAGCATTTAAACAACTGCAAGTGTTTATGTTTTTTTTTGTTTGTTTGTTTTTACTTAAAGGGATAGGAAATCCCCCCAAATTGTCTTCCATGATTTGGATAGAGCATACAATTTCAAGCAACTTTCCAATTTACTTCTATTATCAAATTTGCTTCATTCTCTTTTTATCCTTTGCTGAAGAAACAGCATTGCACAACTGAGATGTAGCTAAACACATCTAGTTAGCCAATCACAATACACAAATGTGTGCAGACACCAATCAGCAGCTAGCTCCCACTAGTGTAGGATATGTGCATATTCTTTTTCAACAAGGGATAACAAGACAACAAAGCACCTTGAAAATTGAAGTGAATTTAAAAATGCCTTAAAATGACATGCTCTATCTGACTCATGCAGGTTTAATTTTGACTTTACTATCTCTTTAACCCCCTAACTCTTCTGACTGTGATGTTGATTATTCTGAGCCAATCCAAAGATGTAATGGAGTTCACATGCATGTTCAGTGGTTACTTCTAACATCAAACGTTGCGTCACTTGTGACGCAAGCACTGAGCTGTTCCCGCTATATAATTTGATTGGAAGCTAATCTGTGCCTGTTATTATGTTACATAGAAGACAATATGCACATTTCACACCCAGTAGAAGTGCAGTCAATAATTTGAATTGAACTAAGAGAAGCTATGTTTTCAAACACCTGTGCTACCACCTGCAGGAAACTATAAGACCCTTTTGTATTAGCCAAGGAAATGTGCAGGTTCCAGCATTATTTTTTATTTGTCTTTTCTCATCTCCACTTTTTCTGCAGAACACAACCTGAGAGTGAGGATCATCATCTAGCAGCGCCACAAACCAACAATAAGCAGCTCTCATAGCAAACTTTTGAGCTAACTTAACCTTTGGTTCATCCACCAGTAACACAGTTAATCCTTCACTACAAGCACAGCTGATCTGTTCACAGTTCTTTATCATCTGATAGAGAATAAAGTCAATTAAATCATAACACCATTCACAGAAGGCAGAAAGTATTATATATAAACAATATAAGACTAAAAGAAAAATGCTTATATAAATAGATTTTATTTCTTTATTTAAAAGGACGGTCTACTCCAGAATGTTAATTGTTTAAAAATATAGATAATCCCTTTATTACCCATTCCCCAGTTTTGCATAACCAACAATGTTATATTAAAGGGATATTCCAGCCTAAACTGGAAACCACATAGATGCATTTCGGTAATGAACAGAAGCAATTGTGTAATATACATGCATTAGCAAAAATGATTCTAATAAAAGCTATAGCTGTTTCAAAAGTGTATTTAAGTATGCGCCGTGCACCAGCACTTGCTCAGAGTGACTAAGGTGCTTGTACCATCTGGAAATTACTCAATTTGTTAATTGTTGACATGATGCAAGCCCCACTGATTATCTGAGCAGCTGTATTATTTAAAATGTGGGTGCAGTAACACTATCTAGTTTTGCCTCACATGCAGAGAAAATTTTTAACACTAAAATAGTGATAACTTTTACTAGAAGCATTTTTGCCAATACATGTATATTGCAAATATGTTTCTATTCACAGATGTAATAAATCTTTGTGCATTTTTTACTGGAATGTCCCTTTAATCCACTTTTTACCTCTGTGATTATCTTGTATCTAAACCTCTGCAGACTGTTATCTATATGGCACATATGAACTAGCACTGTCTAACTGTGAAAAAAAATCAAAATGCACTAAGAAGCAGTTCAACGAGCATATGAGCCTACCTAGGTTTAGCTTTCAACAAATAATGCCAAGAGAATAAAGCAAATCTTATGATAAAAGTAAATTGGAAACTTGTTTAAATTTGCAAGCTCTATCTGAATCATGAAGATTTAATTTTGACTAGACTGTCCTTCTACATTCCAGTATATACTTCCTGTTGTCTAGTGGATGGCTTTCTTTAAAACGCTGAAGTGTGTTTTACCTCAGTGCATTAATTGTGTAAGGTAATATTGACTATGTTCTATGCATGTATAGTACTTTGTTATAATTATATTAAAGGAACTGTTTACTGCTAATTTTGTTTCTACTTAATGTGTTTACAAAGACTTGTTACAACAGCTGCAAAGCTTAAAATGTATGGGAAATAATTGCACCTTTAGGAATAATTTTCTACATGAAATAACTGTTACTGCTAATTGAAACCACAACCCAATTAAATGGGTTGAGCTAGCAGGAAAAGCAGACCTCATTATCTTTTCTAATTATTTAGTCAAGTCCTCCTTATCTCCTTTTTTATTGTTTACTCAAAGGCCAATACTTAGACCTTGATGATCAATAGTGCTACGAGGTGGCAAAATATTCCAAAGGATTCGCCACTATGTCATGTGAGCCTGTCGAAATATTCCAAGCTCCTGACATAGCAGCATCACCGAGAGGCATTTACTATACATGCCAATGTTCAGTGATGCCACATACCCCACATACCCAGACGCCACATACCCACCGCAAGTATCCATACTATAAATCCCTAAACCCCCGCATACCCACCCCAAGTATCTACCCTATTAACCTCTAAACTGCGATAGAAAAAGACAAAGGTAATTAACAGCGCTAACAAAGATCCCAACTAGATACAGAAAGGGGAAAAAAACAAATAGGAGCGCCAAAGGCTTAAGTGTTCTGTCAGGGATAATGTATAAAGGAGAAGATAACTATATCAACTTAGTGTTGCAAATGGCCAATTGGCTAAACAATATTTAAACCAAGTAAAAGATAACCTAAGAACAAATAAAAAAACAGATTATTTAATACAGATGAGCAGTTATATAAGTAAAAAAAATCATAAACATTGGAAATATGATAAATCATAAACATAGGCAGATAAGATAAATCATAAACATAGACACATCTGTGAGTGTTTTAGGTGATCACCGCCTAAAAGGACAATAGAGCAAAAATTGCTTGTGGGGAAAAAAATAATAATATATATATATATATCCCCTTAAGGACCAGCGACGTACCCTGTATGTCGTTGGCCTTTTTTTGGGACTTGATTGTTTTATAGCACGGTCTTGCCACCAGCGTTGAGACTGCTCTATTCCACAAAGCCTGCTGGAGGGAGTGCATTAATAGTGTGTTCTTGCTAGACTTGTGCTATTATGTCCTGAAAAAACCCTTAACGACCAGTGACATACAGAGTACATTGTGGTCATTAAGGGGATATATATATATATATATATATATATGAGTGGTCCTATTAATCCTAGTTAATGTTCACTCCTCCTGGGGCCAAAAAAACACAAAAATGTGTACACGTGTACAAAAAAATATACTGTCTCCTGTGTTCCAATGGACAACATGGTCCTAAAAGATAATCCTAGTGGGGAGATCCTGAAAGTTAGTCCTTTGGGGTGCTGCAACAGCCTGGTGATTTGAGATAACGGGAGTGAATGAGCCTGGGGTCACGTGAATAAACCTGGGATCACTCTGCCTATAAAAATAAAACAAAGACACTAATGCAAAAAACAACTAAAAAGTGAGTAATAATAGGAAATCAACTCACCGGGGAAGAATACAATCCTCCTTATGTAGTCTGGTCAACGCGTTTCAGCCCGTAGAGGGCCTTTCTCAAGACATAAGGAGTTTTATGATGATGTGACAATATAAATATGCCATCAACCAATCAAATTACTAAAAAGCGAGAGGGAGGATTACCGCCAAATAGTTCAGACACATAACGCGTGTATGATGCCGTGGTCATTTCCGGTTCCATACTTCTGGTATTGCATGCTCATGCTACTTCCGATTTCGGATATGCAGAGGGATCCATATTTGATAAGGGAAAAACTGCCCATAAAGTAATGGTGAACCTTCTATTGAAGTTAGTAATATGGAATATAATATATGATAATACGTGCGCATGTCTAAAACTTTATATAAAAATGTAATATAAAAGGAATTCGGCACAACGTCTCTAAACTGGAAATTTAGTAATTAAAACAAATTTTAATAAAATAAAATAAAAAGATCTTTAACAAATGTTAATGAAAATTTGTGTACTTAAAGTATACATTTAGGAATAGGAAAATCCAATTTCAAAGAAGGTGGAGGTCTATATTCTTCCCAATTATAATCAGTTCCAAGGGAACTATATAAAAATTATACAACTACAATTAGCTCAAGTAGTAACACAGTTGATAACCTATTGACATAGTACATAATAGATAAGATCACATGTGGGACTAAGCCCGACATTGGGTATAAAACACAATAAGGAATATAATATACAACATGTGATAATAAATAACATGATAAATGGCCTAGTTCCCATGATGAAATTCATTAATAAATATCATATGGGACTAAGCATAGACTTATTAGATACAGTAGGTACAGAGATTAGTACAAAATAACATGATATGGCCTATTACCATTATAAGTTAGATCATATGTGGGAATAAATCCAATTTCACTAAATATAGTAGTACAAACCTCAATATGAAGCCTATTACAAAGATTATATAGTTATTACCCAGGTCACATGATTATAAATTACAGGGAGTATGATTGATAACCTATTTTCTACTGTTGTAAACAGCATATGGGACTGGACCAGACTTACTTGATACAGTAGGTACTAAAATAATACAAGCTAGTACGAACATACATACATGTAATATATTCAACCTAATTTTGTATAAAGAATGTGATTGTGTCTCGTCCTAATAATGTGTCCCACCCTAAATGGTGTATATGATATCAAGGTGTCTAGACCTCGGCTCTGAATCTATTGGGACTCTAAAGCTATAAATTTGCAGTACATATTAATATATTTTGTCTCTATCCCAACTTGTTTTATGTCCTTTTAACCCCTAAACCACCACATACTGACCGCAAGTACTAAGCTATTAACCCCTAAACCACCACATACCCACCGCAGGTACTAAACTATTAATCCTTATACTGCCATATACCCCAAATGCAAAGTAACCTAACACCTAACCTCCACTCTAAACTAAACCCCCTAAAAAACAAAAATATAAGTTACAAAAAAATTTAAATTAAACCTAAACCGCCAAAACCCCAAATGCAATCTAACCCTAAAACAAGAAATATTGAATGTGGCAGTGCTGTGTCACCTCAGGGTCAGGGGATGCAAGCCCCTCCTTTCCTCTGTGAAACCTGCCTTCTTTCACCTCCAAAATAAAAAGCTCACAATGTTGTAGCATGTTTCAAATAAAATGGTAGTCACACAAACAGGTCATACTTACAGGATTTCAGTTTTAAATCAGCCTTTTATTAAAACCATCACAAGGGAATCTTCAATATATGTCAAAGCTTTGACATATATTGATTTTATGCTCTTGAGAAAGGCTTCTTTTGCCAAAACGCGTTGAGCTATATTTTAATAAAATCTGAAGCTGCATCTGAAGATACCCTTGTGATACCTGTTTGTGCGCCAACCATTTTATTTGAAACGTGCTACACCATTGTAAGCTTTTTATTTAGGAGGTGAAAGAAGGCAGGTTTCACAGAGGAAAAGAGCAGCTTCCCCTGTGGTGACACAGCGCTGCCACATTCGATATTTCTTGTTTCTTGATACGGTCTGGGAGAACTGGGGCTGGCAGCAAGCATCTGAAGGGAAGTGATAACATAACTTCATACTTTACTGCTATTTGCAATCTAACCCTACTCTACCCTAAACTAACAACACCTCTAAACTAAACCCCTCTAAACTAACAGAGGGTGCCTGAGGATACAGCTAGTACAGCTGAGAAACACATTGCAACTGCTTTTAAACACTTTAGGCTGTTGTAAGACCTAAAGTTTTTATTTATGTCATTTTATTAAAATTTATATATATCCGCCGTACTGGAAGCCTGAGCTTTTTTGTTCCAAGTCTGCACCAGGAGCAATAAAGGGGAGACCGTCCAAAACCAAGGATCAGTGAGCTGGGACATTGAGAGATCCCAGTCTGTTTGACTCAGCACAATAGAGTGCTGCCACACTTGTGAGTATGGTTCTTTAAAAAGAAGTGTGATTCACAATCGTGTTGTAACAGTGTTACACTAGGAGGCGCCCTCTGTTTGTGGTTTTTATTCACAGGGCAAAGTTTGGAGTGTGTATTATAAGAGGAGCAGCCTGAATTGGAGGAACTTGACATACGGCGTCACATCTGGGCCAAGAGGGCTTGTGATTGATCACACAGACTGAGACAATATTCAGATAAGGAGAAAGATATATTGGACTGATAGTCATACAATATATTGACTACATATTTCACACTATCAATATACTGTGTTGTTTTTTTATATACCCTTTACCAGTAGCATTTGCGCCCCCTAGGGTTGAGGCAAGGTACTGTCTCCAACAGTAGTGCCTCTAAACTAAACCTCCTAAGTTACAATAAAAAAATCTAAGCTACAAAAACTAATAAACTACAGTATCCAAAGTAAAAAATCCATCATTATACCTAACACCAATCTACATGCCCCACAAAATAAAAAAAAACACCCAAAACAAAAAAAACCCTAAGACTAAAATAAATTACAATAGCCCTTTAAAAGGTTTTTTGTAGGGTGTTGCCCTAAAGTGATTTCAGCTATTTTACATTTAAAAAACAATTACAAAACCCTCCTCCATCCCCAAAATAACAAAATCTACCTTAAAAAAATCTATCCTTGAAAATAAAAGTAAAAATAAAAAACCTATCCTTAAAAATAAAAAACACCCCAAAAAGCTCTAACTAACCCCAAAAGTTGAACTCACCGTTGGAAAATACGGTTTCTCTTGATCCGAAGTTGGACCCTCTTTGTCCCGGTTCCTGGTGCAGGGGTCTCATTTTTGCTGAGGCGGACTTCAGAGGTCTCTTCGGCCACCTCCACTCCACATTTTCATCCACTTTGGGGCTTTCTTCATCCCAGTCCCTAGCGCAGAGGGTCCATCTTCGTAGAGGCGGACTTCAGCAGCTTTTCCACAACCTCCACTCTGCATCTTTGGCTCTCTTTTGTGAGCCCTCTTCTTCATGTGGTTGCCATCACACACTGAGATTCCAGAAGCACAGAACCCATATATATAGGAGTACCACTTAATTCTGATTTGCTGATTTTAAATCAGTCAATCTTTATTGGCTAATTTTGATCAGTTAATAGCGAGAACTTTTTTAAATTTAAATTCTAATTATCCTTCTTTATTGGATGATTAGAAACGGGACAAAGAGGGCCCTGACATGGATGAAGAATGTGAAGCGGAGGCAGCGGAAGAGGCCACAGAAGTCAGCCTCCACGAAGTTGGGCACCCAGCACCAGAAACTGGGACAAAAAGGGCCAAATGTTGGATCAAGAGGAGCTGGATTTCCCAACGGTGAGTACAACTTTTGGGGTTAGTTAGGGATTTTTGGGGGTATTTTTTTTTATTTTTAAGAATATTTTTTTTCTATTTTTACTTTTCTTTTCTAGGATAGATTTTTTTTAGATAGATTATGTTATTTTTAGGGATGGGGTTTACTTGTATTGTAAATATAAAAGAGCTTAAATCAATTTAGGACAATGCCCTTCAAAAGGCACTTTTAAGGGCTATTGTAATTTATTTTAGTGTTAGGTTTCAGGGTTTTTTTTGGGGTGGGATCTTTATTTTATGAGGCATGTAGATTAGTGTTAGGTATAATGGTGTTTTTTTTATTTTGGATACTGTAGTTTGTTTTATAACTTAAGGGGTTTAGTTTACAGTGGGGATTAGTTTAGAGGGGAGGTGGTTAGGTGTTATTGTAGATCTCATAACCACCCCCCATACCTGTTTGGGTGTTGGTAAAGTGATTATTGATAGTTAGTATTTATTAGGCCTTAATATTCTAACCACCCACCATACCTGTATAAGGTTGATTAGGTGATTATTATTCAGTGATTATTGTATTGATGATTACCATTTATTATGCCTTAATCTTCTAACCAACTCCAATACCTGTTATTAGGTTAGGGCAGCTTAGGGGTTAATAGTGCATTTATCTACAACTTTTTGAATATTATGCATTTTTATGTATGATGCATATTCTTTTAACTATTGAATATAAATTAATATGTATTTATTCTTTCTTGTATTTTTTATTGTAAACATAAATATATATTAAAAAAATATATATTTGTGTTACAAAAGGCATGCAACTTTCTTTTATAACATAAATATCTATTTTAAAAATATATTTATATTTAAAATAACAAACCCATCAAGTAAGAATATCTACATTTTCATTTATATATCCAGTACTTAAACAAATATGCATTATACATGACCATGTATTCTATTTCAAACATTGTAGATATAATGTAGTCAGGCCTTGCATTGATATTCATTATTTAAACTGTTATGTATATTGCATAATGATTTTACTAAAGAAATGTAATGCAGAAACAGGTAAATCAAATTGAGGTCAATATTGAACCAGATAAGTTTTTACAATGAAAACTTCAATCACAAGTCTCTCAGCAAGCACAGAACCCAGCGGTTACTGTTGGTAAGGAAAGTCCTGGAAAAAGAGGGCATATATAAGTAAGCACAAGTCTCTCAACAAGCACAGAACCCAGCGGGTACTGATGGTGAGGTATATTGTGAAATGTCCAGTTCAAGAAGAGAGATAGTACAGATGCGGCCTGGAATCTGCGGATCTATTTGGCACTTGTGCTGGATTCTTCAGATCGGTATGATGAGCAATGTGTGCCGGTATTGCCACAGCCCAACATGGTAGTGTGGTACTGAATCGAAAAGACTGGAGTAGGATGATCCGCATGTACTTTCTTATATTTACTTATTTACTTTTTTTCCTCCTAACTTTATGCACGCTACTGATACCCCCCCAGAGGTTTGATACCAGTATTATTACTAGGGCAAAATGATAGTCTTATTGCATGGGCTTGAAAAGTCTCACCTCTAAAATGTTATGTCTTGAAGAGTGGTTTTCCTCCCTTAACATATATTGAGCTCTCTTTCTATACCTGCAATTCAATATAGCATGCAAAGATTTGAACTGTTTTGAATGTATCATATTGTGGACTATGAGCAATGTCTACACGTATTCCCTTTATTTCTGCCCAACTTATTATATCACGGCAAGGAAGTTCTATAAGAAGTGAGGTCCCCTAATGCAATTGTTTGCTTTCTGAAACTTATATAGCACAGTTAAATGTCTCTCTAGGTATTTTATGGAAAATATCAGATATTGTATTCCATCTACTCTGTCTCCCTATACGAATCTTATGATATATACCCATAGCGCTTATACACTATATGACTAATAGTGATATGACTCTCTGCCCTATACTGAAGCCTAAATGCCATCTTAATTTGTGGGGATAAAAGATTCAGACAAAAATGTTTATTAGTTAGGTTACAGTAGAGCTCTGACTCAGAAACTCCCTGAATATTTTAAAGTTTAAAGCTCGTCGTCAGTACCTAGTACCCCCCTCATACAAAGTGTTTTAGCTATCAATGGGAACTTTAGATTATTTATCCCGCATTGGCTTCCTATTGACTCCCATTTATTCTACAAGTTTGTTTCTCTGATACACAATGTTATTACTCCTACTAGGTTTACAACATATACTGCTTCAAGTTAATACTAATGAGTATATAGATTGGCAGAATTGACTTATTTTATATATATACTGTGCTGTCTGCGGGCCAGGACAGCAGAAAACGCTTAGAGTATACAATGCAGCCACTCTCCAGATTTTTATCTAATAATTCCGACGTAGGCTTCAGAGTAAACTTATTGTTTTGTATTTCAGGAATTGCTAACACATAGTATGAAGGGCTTATAGATCTTAATTGGTCTAGAATTATCTCACTACTAAGGGCTTACCATTATATTCGTACTTATATTCCTTGCCTAGTATTACTAGATTCCATGTACATAAATGTGCACAAGATATTGACTATACTTGCTACTTGTAGATATGGCTCATTAAAGCAAATATTTAACTTCCCTCTGAGAACATATACTTTTTACAGTATTTAAAAATGGACACATTATATTTGGGGGGATTAGAACGGTTGCTGTCATATACTTTACTTTGGATTGTGGTACCCTTTACAAGATAGCCCCCAAGATATATACATAATGCTCCTTAAGAACCCTCTTAAGAAGTTGACTAATTAATGGCTGGAAATGTTACTTATAACCCGGATCTTTGCTTTATTTGCCTGTTATTATTGAATCGACTGTTGCATACCTCCACTACACAGACTTGAGTTAATTGAGCGATATGAGGAAATTACTCTACAAACGCATTAATATTAGTTTATTTAGGAAGTGGTGGGTATCACCTCTAACTGAAGTTTATGTCGAGAGAGTTTTATGCCCGTGTTTCCCAGCTAGATTTATTAAAGTGTGAGATTATTTACCTTAGGCCAGTGAGAACCTTTGTCTACTAGGTGTATTCTCCTCCTATACTTATGCCCTCCACATAGTGGGGTCAGTTCTACATGTGAAATAATATGAAGTAACATAAAGGGTCTAACGATGGCCCTATATAATTTATCCTGCTCCTATTATATTTCCCCTACCACGTTACCCTATTTGTAGAAGCTTCAGGTTAAAGCCCTAGAGGGGCAATTGTTTTTGTTTAAGGGGATAATTCACATATAGGTACATTTATTGAAAATAAGGGTTCAAACAGTGTTTTAAAAGGAAAAGAGGTTTACTTTGTAGTTTGCACCTTCAATTCTTGTTTTTTGTTATTGAGTCACAAATGGCATTGTATTCTGCGATATAAATGTGTTAGTCCTGGAATACCTTTAATATATAGATTTAGGTATGGACTATTGGTTGTAATATAGTTTATAGATCAGACCCATTGCTAAATAGTGAGCCACTTTGAAGGCCCAAGAGTGGCCAGTCTGAAATATATGGATAGACCTATATAGATATGGAGGCATATTTATCAAATATCTGTCGGACCTGATCCGACAGTGCGGATCAGGTCCGACAGACATCGTTGAATGCGGAGAGCAATACGCTCTACATATTCAGCATTGCACCAGCAGCTCTTGTCAGCTGCTGGTGCAACGCCGCCCCCTGCAGACTCGCGGCCAATCGGCCACCAGCAGGGGGTGTCAATCAACCCGATCGTACTCAATCAGGTTGAATTCCAGCTATGTCTGTCCGTCTCATCAGAGCAGGCGGACAGGGTTATGGAGCAGCGGTCTTTAGACCACTGCTTCATAACTGCTATTTCTGGCGAGTCTGAAGACTCGCCAGAAACACGGGCCCACAAGCTCCATTCGGAGATTGATAAATGGGCCTCATGATGTTTGGATTTGTAATTTGATATGCTAATATGTATGTAAATGCCTATGACTTTTCTGTTATATGTATTTTGTACTGCGCAAAATAGATGTAATTTATGTTTGTGAACCTCAATAAAAAAATTATTTAAAAAAAAAAAAAAACGAGGACCTAATTTCTTCGAAGGTAGAGTAAGTCGAAGATGAGAGCTGGATGAATACACTTTATCCCCTACTTGATAATCAGGGGACATCTTTTCCTATTGGCATAGTGCTTGTATTGTTGCTGGCTCTCCACTAACCTTTTCTTTACAAGTGAAAATGTGTTTTGAACTTCTAGTAGATATTGATCAGCGACTGGTAACATAGTTGGATGATACCCATAGATACACAGAAAAGGAGACATGGATGTTGACCTTTAAATTTGGTCGTTATAAACTAATTCAGCCAGAGTGAGGTATTGAACCCAGTCATCCTGTAATGTTGTGGTATAACACTGTAGGTATTGTTCAAGTGTTTTTTTTGTGCGCTCCATTTGGGGATGAAAGGCAGTGGATAGTGCCCACTGGATATGCAACCCCTTGCAAAAGGCAGACCAAAACTTAGAAGTGAATTGGGAACCTGTATCAGAGACAATAGTCTTGGGTAAGCCATGTAAGTGGAAAATCTCTTGGAGAAAAATGGTAGCTGTTTGGTTAGCATCAGGTACCCCTTTGGCAGCAACAAAATGGGCCATTTTAGAAAACCGGTCAACCACTACCATGATAGAGGTGTAGCTTTGAGCAGAGGGTAAATCAACAATAAAGTCTATGGCTATGTCTGTCCAGGGTCTTGTGGGTACAGGGAGTAGTTGTAGTAGACTGACAGGAGCTTGTTGTAAGTCCTTATTTATTGCACAGATAGGACTAGCTTGTACATAAGTTTTAACATCTTTCTGCATACTGGGCCACCAGCATTGATGATTAATTAATTCCTCAGTCTTGTGTATGCCACCATGTCCACCCAATGGTGTATCATGGAAAAAATGTAGTACCTTGGGAACAATAGAAGATGGTACTACCACTCTGTTGTCCTGAATCTGGTATTCAGGATACTGTGTAGATGCTTCTGAGGGATCCAGGGTAGATTTGGGTTTAGTAGTCTGTTGACAAATTGTGTCCCATAAAGAGGCTTTATTAGCTAGGAAGTGCTTAGACTGTAGGAGAGTGGTTTGTTCAGACTCCATTTTTTCTGCTCCAGGATGGTATGTGACAACAAAGTGAAATAGATTAAAAAAAAAATTGCCCATCGGGCTTGTCTGTCTCTCAGTCTGCGGGCTGTATGCAGGTATTCTAGGTTTTTGTGATCTGTATACACTGTGATGGAGTGATCAGCTCCTTCCAGTAGGTGCCTCCATTCTTCAAATGCTGTATTTATGGTAAGTAATTATCTGTCCCTGAAATCATTCTAGATTACGAGTTGTGCGTTAGGGTAAAAAAGCAGCATTAAGAGGTCCTAACGCTGCTTTTTTGCGCCCGCAGGTATTACGAGTCTTGAAGGTTTAAGTGTACCGCACACTTCTTTGGCCTTACCGCAAAACGACTTACGTAAACTTCGTAAAGTCTTTTTTCTATGGGACTTGCATATCGCCGGTATTACGAGTCTGTCCTGGGAGGCGAAAAAGTGAGCGGTACACCCTACCCCGTCAAGAGTCCTAACGCATTTAGATGTCAGTAGTTAATAGTTTTATGGTACAACGCCGTAACATAAAACTCATACATAAAGTGCTAAAAAGTACACTAACACCCATAAACTACCTATTAACCCCTAAACCGAGACCCTCCCGCATCGCAAACACTATAATAAAAATTTTAACCCCTAATCTGGCACTCCAGACACCACCACCACCTACATTATATTTATGAACCCCTAATCTGCTGCCCCCAACATTGCCGACACCTACATTATATTTATTAACCCCTAATCTGCCACCCCGCAATGTTGCCGCAACCTACCTACACGTTTTAACCCCTTATCTGCCGCCCCAACGTTGCCACCACTATAATAAACATATTAACCCCTAAACCTAAGCATTTTATTTTATTTTAACTTTGCTTTTACTGATTAAAACAAAAATAACTTGGGTTGTTTTGGGCTTCCTATTTTATAACATTCTAATAAATTAGAAATGTAATTATTTAAAATACTTAAGCCAACCTAAATACAAATAGGATATGAAAGGAAAAGCAATGCTCAGTCATTTCAAGTTTTTTTTATTGGGATTTATTCCCACCTACACAAAAGCAAAATATAAATGACCAATCCTGTGCTTAATCAACAGTTAATTAATTAATAAGATATTAATTATAAATGCCTGATAAGTTTAAATGATATTTTATTTCATTATCATAATAATGATAATAATAATAATTGTGCTTGAATTACAAGTGGTGAGTTAAGAGGTTGGCTCGTGCACAATCCATACTGCTTGAAAATGTAGTGCTTTTTGAGACCAGAAGTTAATTATTATCTCCTGCTAATCTGCATATCAAAACACATTAAAACACTAACACCCAGATTATGAGTTGTGCTTTATGAGTCCAATAGCAGTGTTGTGGCCCATAACGCATCATTTTCCCTAACACAGCCATTACAAGTCTTGTTGTCAGTTTAGGTATACCACAAGACTTTTAGCCTGTAACGCAACGTCAGTACCACACACATAAAAATTATGTTTTTTCATGGGATTCCCATAGCGCCGGTACTACGAGTTTTGTGGTCAGGCTAAAAAGCGAGCGTTACAGACAAAAACGACAAGATCTGTAACGCCATCTAAAGTCAGTAGTTATGAGTTTTACGCTACAAAGCTGTAGCATAAAACTCATAACTAAAGTGCTAAAAAGTACACTAACACCCATAAACTACCTATTAACCCCTAAACCGAGACCCTCCCGCATCGCAAACACTATAATAAAAATTTTAACCCCTAATCTGGCACTCCGGACACCGCCACTACCTACATTATATTTATGAACCCCTAATCTGCTGCCCCCAACATTGCCGACACTTACATTATATTTATTAACCCCTAATCTGCCGCCCCCAATGTTGCCGCAACCTACCTACACGTTTTAACCCCTTATCTGCTGCCCCAACGTTGCCGCCACTATAATAAACATATTAACCCCTAAACCACCGCACTCCCGCCTCGCAAACATTAGTTAAATATTATTAACCCCTAATCTGCTGTTCCTAACATCGCCGCCACCTACCTACATTTATTAACCCCTAATATGCCACCCCCAACGTCGCCGCCACTATATTAAAGTTATTAACCCTTAAACCTAAGTCTAACCCTAACCCTAACACCCCCTAACTTAAATATAATTTAAATAAATCTAAATAAAATTACTATCATTAACTACATTATTCCTATTTAAAACTAAATACTTACCTATAAAATAAACCCTAAGCTAGCTACAATATAACTAATAGTTACATTGTAGCTATCTTAGGGTTTATTTTTATTTTACAGGCAAGTTTGTATTTATTTTAACTAGCTAGAATAGTTATTAAATAGTTATTAACTATTTAATAACTACCTAGCTAAAATAAAGACAAATTTACCTGTAAAATAAAACCTAACCTAAGTTACACTAACACCTAACACTACAATATAATTAAATAAATTAACTAAATTAAATACAATTACCTAAATTAAATTAAATTAGCTAAAGTACAAAAAAACAAACACTAAATTACAGAAAATAATAAACAAATTACAGATATTTAAACTAATTACACGTAATCTAATAGCCCTATTAAAATAAAAAAAGCCCCCCAAAATAAAAAAAAACCCTAGCCTAAACTAAACTACCAATAGCCCTTAAAAGGGCCTTTGCGGGGCATTGCCCTAAAGTAATCAGCTCTTTTACCTGTAAAAAAAAATACAAACAACCCCCCCCAACAGTAAAACCCACCACCCACACAACCAACCCCCCAAATAAAATACTATCTAAAAAAAACTAAGCTCTCCATTGCCCTGAAAAGGGCATTTGGATGGGCATTGCCCTTAAAAGGGCAGTTAGCTCTTTTGCCGCCCAAACCCTAACCTAAAAATCAAACCCACCCAATACACCCTTAAAAAAACCTAACACTAACCCCCTGAAGATCGACTTACCGGGAGACGTCTTCATCCAAGTCGGGCCGAAGTACTCAACGAAGCCGGGAGAAGTCTTCATCCAAGCTGGGCGAAGTGGTCCTCCAGACGGGCAGAAGTCTTCATCCAGACGGCATCTTCTATCTTCATCCATCCAGCGCGGAGCGGGTCCATCTTCAAGACATCCGACGCGGAGCATCCTCTTCATCCAACAACTAAAGCTGAATGAAGGTACCTTTAAGTGACGTCATCCAAGATGGCGTCCCTTAGATTCCGATTGGCTGATAGAATTCTACCAGCCAATCGTAATTAAGGTAGAAAAAATCCTATTGGCTGATGCAATCAGCCAATAGGATTGAAGTTCAATCCTATTGGCTGATCCAATCAGCCAATAGGATTGCGTTCGCATTCTACCTTTTAAGATACAATATTTTAAATAATCTACATTGTACATGACAATGCATATTTTGTCAAGGAAATGTGGTAAATGCCGGAGGGCCGGCAAAACCTTGCCGGCATACCTGGGCTCCTATAACTCAGCGCCAGACCAGAATTAAGCTCCGGTCCCCCGCTTCTTAAAAGGGGTGCAGATCAAGCAGGGTGCAGGGGATCAAGTCACCATTTTAGTATGTTGTTGGCTATTTCATGAGGCACCTAGGGATATCACTTGTTTGGGGGTGCTACATTCTGGAAGGAATGGGGACAGGAATTGAAGGGTTTTAGCACATCTCTGTGACACATTATTTAAACATGGATTATAATTTTAGCTACAAAGCTTTATAGTTATAATGGGGAGGTAAATTATTAAGTATAGTTTATTATAGTAAGCAACATGTGTGAGATAGCTGGGGCGATCCTGAGGATTGTAGGTTAGACATTA
The DNA here is from genome assembly GCF_027579735.1 of Bombina bombina. Lineage (NCBI taxonomy): Eukaryota > Metazoa > Chordata > Amphibia > Anura > Bombinatoridae > Bombina > Bombina bombina. Next base: position 725,630,489 of record NC_069501.1, on the reverse strand, counting down.
TGTAAGTGTAGGCGATAAGATGGGAATTCCAGGAGTGTGCAGATTAGGCGTGATGTATGTGTAGGCGGTCAGGGTGACAGACTTGCATTTTAGCCAATTAGTGCTGACTCATAAATAACTCCACTAACGTGAGCACAATGTTATCTATATGACAAACATGAACTAGCAATGTCCAACTGTGAGAAACTGTTAAAATGCGCTGAGATAAGAGGCTCTCTTCAATCAGTTTGAGCCTACCTAGGTTTAGCTTTCAACAAAGAATACCAAGAGAATAAAGCAAATTTGCTAATAACAGTAAATTGGAAAGTTGTCTAAAATTGCATGCCCTATCTGATTCATGAAAGTTTAATTTTCACTTGACTGTCCCTATAAGTTAAGAAATGTTCAATATTGGTAGAAAATCAATAGACAAATCAGCTATTTAAAAATGAGAAATACAGGTGAAGGAATTATTTGCAAACAATTTAAAAACATTCAGTAGGTAAAATGGACAACAAAATGGGAATACATTAAAGGGGAGAAAATATTAGTGTACACTTTCCCTTTAATAAGTTTAATGGTTTGTTTGTGAAACAATACATTGTGGGTGAGATTCTGAAATATTTCATCTGTTGCATATATTCTTAAAAAGAAGTATAGATTAGGTATGACAAAGCTCATTTTCTTCCTTTCTATTGCTTTCAAACAAACGTTAATGGTCTCTGTCTGGAAGAGAACCCTTGGTGGTCCCACATAGATACAAGATGTTAGGAGCTAGCATTCAAGACATTCTAGGTTTCCTGTTTTTGTGCCATGTGGCAGGAGACCAAAACAAAAGTAAAATCTGTTTGTTTTATGTTTTTTCAAGTATAAGGTATTTTGTTATACTTATGTAAATACATTTTACGGTTTGTTAGGCTGAAACAATGCGTTGCTGGCGAGATTCTGATATATTGTTTGGCTGAATTTGGTATTGGATTCATATCTATTTAGGAAGAAGTGTAGATTTAGTATGACAAAACTAATTATCTCCCTTTCTACTGTTTTTAAACAAACATTAACGGGATTAATAGGGAAAATAAAGTGGTTGTCACACTTTGAGGCTAAAAATTAGATACTAGCATTCAACAGACTTTTCTATTTTTTTATGAGCTCTTATTAGGGTCTTTAATTTTTTTAAGCTTTTCTTTTTAATAGAGCATTTTATTTTATTTTAACTTTGCTTTTACTGATGCCCTTTGTAATGCAAACATAAAACAAAAATAACGTGGGTTGTTTTGGGCTTCCTATTTTATAACATTCTAATCAATTAGAAATGTAATTATTTAAAATACTTAAGCCAACCTAAATACAAATAGGATATGAAAGGAAAAGCAATGCTCAGTTATTTCAAGTTTTTTTTATTGGGATTTATTCCCACCTACACAAAAGCAAAATATAAATGACCAATCCTGTGCTTAATCAACAGTTAATTAATTAATAAGATATTAATTATAAATGCCTGATAAGTTTAAATGATATTTTATTTCATTATCATAATAATGATAATAATAATAATTGTGCTTGAATTACAAGTGGTGAGTTAAGAGGTTGGCTCGTGCACAATCCATACTGCTTGAAAATGTAGTGCTTTTTGAGACCAGAAGTTAATTATTATCTCCTGCTAATCTGCATATCAAAACACATTAAAACACTAACACCAAGATTATGAGTTGTGCTTTATGAGTCCAATAGCAGTGTTGTGGCCCATAACGCATCATATTCCCTAACACAACCATTACAAGTCTTGTTGTCAGTTTAGGTATACCACAAGACTTTTAGCCTGTAACGCAACGTCAGTACCACACACATAAAAATTATGTTTTTTCATGGGATTCCCATAGCGCCGGTACTACGAGTTTTGCGGTCAGGCTAAAAAGCGAGCGTTACAGACAAAAACGACAAGATCTGTAACGCCATCTAAAGTCAGTAGTTATGAGTTTTACGCTACAAAGCTGTAGCATAAAACTCATAACTAATGTGTTAAAAAGTACACTAACACCCATAAACTACCTATTAATTCCTAAACCGAGACCCTCCCACATTGCAAACACTATTTTAAATTTCTTAACCCCTAATCTGCCGCTCCCGATATCGCTGCCATTTTCAAAAAATATTAACCACTATTCCGCAGCTCCTGGACCCTGACATCCTCACAACTATACTAATGTTATTAACCCCTAAACCATGGCCCTCCCGTATCGCAAACAATATTTAAACATTATTAACCCCTAATTTGCTGTCCCACATCACCCTTACTATACTAAAGTTATTAGGCCCTACAACGCCGCCACTATAATAAATATATTAACCCCTAAACCGCAAGCCCCCCCACAACGAAATATACTAAACTATTAACCCCTAAACCAAAAGCCCGCCATATCGAAATAAACTAAATTAAACTATTTACCCCTAAACCTAACAACCCCCTAACTTTATATTAAAATTAGAATTTCCCTAGTTTAAATTAAATTAAAACTTACCTGTCAAATTAAAAAACTAAGTTTCAACTAACAATTAAACTAAAATAATAATTAAACTAAAATTAAACTAACTACCAATTAAATTAAACTAAACTACACATTAAAAAAAATCCTAACACTACTCAAAATACAAAAACAAAAAATAACAAACATTAAATTACGGAAAATAACAAACCAAATTATCCAAAATAAAAAAGAATTACACCTAATCTAATAGCCCTATCAAAATAAAAAAGCCCACAAAAAATAAAAAAAAACCTAGCCTACAATAAACTACCAATGGCCCTTAAAAGGGCCTTTTGTGGGGCATTGCCCCAAAGATATCAGCTCTTTTACCTATAAAAAAACCCCCACAAAGACCGCCCGAACAGTAAACCCCACCACCCAACCAAACTCCCAAAATAAAAAAACCTAATTCTAAAAAAACCTAAGCTACCCATTGCCCTGAAAATGGCATTTGTATGGGCATTGCCCTTTAAAGGGCATTTAACTCTTTTAATAACCAGACCCTAAACTAAAAAAAAAAAAACACCCCAAAAAAACTTTAAAAAGCCTAACACTAACCCCCTCGATGATCCTCTTACAGTTTTTGAAGTCCCGCTTAAACGATCTTCATGCCGGAGTTGAAGTGATGAAGTCCTGATCCAGGCAGCGAGAAGTCTTCATCCAGGCAGCCTCTTCAATCTTCATCCCGGCGGCAAAGTCCTGATCCATGCTGCGAGAAATCTTCATCCACGAGGCCTCTTCAATCTTCATCCAGGCGGCATCTTCTAACTTGATCCCAGAGGGGCGGAGCAGGTCCATCCTGAAGACATCCGGAGCAGAGTATCCTTTCATACGGTCGCCGACGTACACTGAATCTTCAATGCAAGGGACGCGATTCAAGAAGGAATTAGGGCTGCTAAAATCCTATTGGCTATTCACATTAGCCAATAGGATTTAAGCAGCTCTCATTCTATTGGCTGATTCAAACTTCAACTCTGGGGTAAAGATTGTTCAAGCGGGACTTAAAAACTGTAAGTAGATCATCAGGGGGTTAGTGTTAGGCTTTTTTAAGTTTTTGTTTTTTTTTAGTTTAGGGTCTGGGCAGTAAAAGAGCTAAATGTCATTTTAGGGGCAATGCCCATACAAATGCCCATTTCAATGGGTAGCTTCGTTTTTTCATATAGTTTGTTTTATTTTGTGGGTTTGGGGGGGTGGGGGTTTGTAATGTTAGTGGGTGTTTGTAATTTTTTTCATAAACAGAGCTGATTTCTTTAGGGCAATGCCCTACAAAAGGCCCTTTTAAGGGTTATTGGTAGTTTATTCTAGATTAGGTTTTTTATTTTGGGGTGTTTTTTTATGGGTATTAGAATAGAAATATTTTTTTTATTTTTGATAATTTGTTTGTTAATTTGTGTAATGTATATTTTTAGGGGGTGTTTTTTTTTAGCAAAAGAGCTGTTTAACTTAGGGTAATGCCCTACAAAAGGCCCTTTTAAGGGGCCCCCAAAAGGCCATTTTAAGGGCCCTTGGTAGTTTATTCTACAGGTGAAACTCGAAAAATTAGAATATTGTGCAAAAGTTCATTTATTTCACTAATGCAACTTAAAAGGTGAAACTAATATATGAGATAGACTCATTACATGCAAAGCAAGATAGTTCAAGCCGTGATTTGTCATAATTGTGATGATTATGGCTTACAGCTCATGAAAACCCCAAATCCACAATCTCAGAAAATTAGAATATTACATGCAATCAATAAAACAAGGATTGTACATAGAACAATATCAGACCTCTGAAAAATATAAGCATGCATACTGTATGTACTCAGTACTTGATTTGGGCCCCTTTTGCAGCAATTACTGCCTCAATGTGGCGTGGCATGGAAGCTATCAGCCTGTGGCACTGCTGAAGTGTTATGGAAGACCAGGATGCTTCAATAGCGGCCTTCAGCTCTTCTACATTGTTCGGTCTCATGTCTCTCATCTTTCTCTAGGCAATGGTCAGGCGAGTTTGCTGGCCAATCAAGCACAGTAATCCCACGGTCATTGAACCAGGTTTTGGTGCTTTTGGCAGTGTGGGCAGGTGCCAAGTCCTGCTGGAAAATGAAGTCAGCATCCCCATAGAGCTCATCTGCGGAAGGAAGCAGGAAGTGCTCCAAAATCTCCTGGTAGACGGCTGCGCTGACCCTGGACTTAATGAAGCACAGTGGACCAACACCAGCAGATGACATGGCTCAACACAGACTGTGGAAACTTCACACTGGACTTCAAGCATCTTGCAGTGTGCGCCTCTCCATTCTTCCTCCATACTCTGGGTCCTTGGTTTCCAAATGAGATGCAAAATTTGCTCTCATCAGAAAAAAGGACTTTGGACCACTGAGCAACAGACCAGGTCTGTTTTTCTTTAGGCCAGGTAAGACGCTTCTGAAGTTGTTTGTTGTTCAGGAGTGGCTTGACAAGAGGAATATGACATTTGAAGCCCATGTCCAGGATCCGTCTGTGTGTGGTGGCTCTTGATGCACTGACTCCAGACTCAGTCCACTCCTTGTGAAAGTCCCCAACACTTTTGAATGGCCTTTTCCTGACAATCCTCTCCAGGCTGTGGTCATCCCTGCTGCTTGTGCACCTTTTTCATCCACACTTTTCATGAGCTGTAAGCCATAATCATCACAATTATGACAAATCACGTCTTGAACTATCTTGCTTTGCATGTAATGAGTCTATCTCATATATTAGTTTCACCTTTTAAGTTGCATTAGTCAAATAAATTAACTTTTGCACGATATTCTAATTTTTCGAGTTTCACCTGTAGATTAGGATTCTTTTATTTTGGGGTGTTTTTTTTTTTTTTTTTAAAGGGTATTAGTTTAGGAATAAGCTTTATTTTTTTGGATAAATTTGTTGTTTGTTTTTTTTGTAATGGTAGGTTTTTTTTATTTTTTTGTAATGTTAGGTTTTAGTGTAAGGCATATTAGGTTTTATTTCACAGGTAAGTTTGCATTTATTTTAGCTAGGTAGTTTGTTAATAGTTAATAACTATTTACTGACTAGTCTCTTAGTTATATTGTAGCTACCTTAGGGTTTATTTCACAGGTAAGTATTTAAATTTAAATAGGAATTATTTAGTTAATAATTGTAAATTTTATTTAAATCTCCATATCGCCCGAGCAAGCCGGGTTTTTTTAAACTTGTAATGGCAGCGCTATAGGGGGTTAAATAATGCAACTTTTGTTGCGTTCTTTACTTTTCCTATAGCGCTCAAAACTGGTAATCTAGGTGTATTATAGTAAATAAAAGATTTACATTATAAAACTTAGGAAACAAAGGATATGGTATATGTATGTATGTTTGTGTCTATATGTGTGAGGTTTTTTATGCCTCATTCAAAGTTTCATTAACCCCTTAGTGACCAGACCATTTTCAATTTTCTTACCATTAAGGATCAGAGCTGTTTTTACATTTCTGCTAAGCTGTAATTTTCCTCTTACTCATTTACTGTACCCACACATATTATATATGCCATTAAATGGAATTTCTAAAGATACCATTGTTTTCATCATATCATAATTTACTATAAAAAAATAAAATAAAATGTGATGAAAAAATTGAAAAAAAAAACACTTTTTCTAACTTTGACCAAAATCTCTTACGCATCTACAAACATCAAAAAACACACATGCTAAATAGTTTCTAAATTTTGTTCTGAGTTTAGAAATACCCAATGTTTACATGTTCTTTGCTTTTTTTGCAAGTTATAGGGCAATAAGTACAAGTAGTACTTTGCTATTTTCAATCCATTTTTTTTTTTTTTTTTTAATTAGCGAGTTAAATTGTAACACTGATATCTGTCAGGAATCCCTGAATAACCCTTCATATGTTTATATATTTTTTAGTAGACAACCCAAAGTATTGATCTAGGCCCATTTTGGTAGATTTCATGCCACCATTTCACCGCCAAATCTGATCAAATAAAGAAAATCGTTAACTTTTTCACAAACTTTAGGTTTCTCACTGAAATTATTTACAAGCAGCTTGGGCAATAATGGCATAAATGGCTGTAAATGCTTCTCTGGGATCCCCTTTGTTCAGAAATAGCAGACATATATGGCTTTGGCATTGCTTTTTGGTAATTAGAAGCCCGCTTAATGCAGCTGCTTTCTCAACCACACTTGTATTATGCCCAGCAGTGAAGGGGTTAATTTGGTAGCTTGTAGGGTTAATTTTAGCTTTAGTGTATAGATCACCCTCCCACCTGACACATCCCACCCCTTGATCCCTCCCTAATCCCTCTCAAACAGCTCTCTTCCTTCCCCCATCCCACAATTGTCACCCCCATCCTAAAAAAAGCTTTTTATTTATATATATATATATATATATATATATATATATATATATATAATATTTTATATTCTCCAGTGTAGGATCCACCCTTGCCCCCAACCTCCCTGATCCCCTCCAAACAGCTCTCTAACCCTCCCCCTCTACCTATTTGCTACCATCTTGATACTGGCAGCTGTCTGCCAGTACCCAGTTTGCTATAAATTAGTTTTGTTTTTTTTAAATAAATAAAAAAAAACATTACCTCAATGCATAACCCTCAATATCCTACCCTCCTCCCAGATCCTTTTCACAACACGTACCCTTCCTCCTTCCCACTCACTAAACTTTTGCCGTAGTGTAGCGGTTCCACCCGCTCCCGCCCCCTCACGCCTGCTCCCGGACCTCTCATGCCCGCTCCTAGAGTGGCCCTCTCTGCATCGGTTACTTACCAGAGGGTATTGCACGATGCCTCAACATCGAGACATCCCTGCAATACCCTAAAAGTGGCTAGAAGCGATCATTATTGTTTCCAGCGCTTAAAACCCTTGAGGTCGTTAACAACCGTTTCTTGCCTGGCACGTCCTCGGTCATTAAGGGGTTAAAATAGTATAACACAGAACTAAATGAAGAACTCTGCTACTTGAGTAGATCTTTTTACACTCCTTTGAGTGTTACCCAACATGAATTTTTTTTTGCACCCCATAGAAGTCTATTATGTGAAAAACTAAAAAGAGCTATCTGTCCGCAGATGTTAGCACACACTAGACTTTGTTCGAATGATACAAAATAACTAGGGACTTGTAATATGAGTTCAATAATAGAAGCAGTAAGTATTGTTCCCTAGCAATATTAATGTACCACTTGAAATTGTTGTACTCCACGTATAATCAAGCCCAATATGTTTCACTTTTTTATTAAGACAGAAAATGTTTAAATTTACTAACATGTCAACAGAGCATAAGTAAAAAGACAATGTGAGCAGAAGGCCCGAAACGTTGTCTATACCTGTTCCCTCTATATTGAAATAAAACAAGATTTTTGAAGCAAAATCCACAGTGCTGCTGTTTGTCTTTTTGTATACTTATCTTGGGGTAGCAGGCCCCTACAGCTTGCACGTGAGTACATTAGAAACTGCTGGACAGTGTTAGACTTTTCCATATGGAGAGAGTGGCATGCATTTCAATCCAGCTGAATTGCCTTAAAGTGTTTATTAGTTGGGTTATTGTGAGATTTTCAAACTATTCCTAATGACATGAGCACAGGCAAAAATGTTAGTTTGACTGAAAGATTCAGTTTGAAATTTCCAACCGATTTCCAACTGTAACTCTGATTACCCTAAATTTTATGGATACCCCAAGTGCGGTTGTGGCCGCGAGATTGTTTTTGGTACCAATATACAGCTCATGGAGCATGGTTTAAAAAGGGACTGCAGCCCTTTAAAATTTGTGAGCGGACATTGCTCCAATATAGAAGTAATAATGTTGGTTAATTAAACAGTCTGATGTTGGTTAATAGATTTAAAGTATAGAGCAGAGTGGTATGCAGTATGATGTGTCTAAAGTATATTTGTGCTTAGGATTGAATAGCCTGGGATCGTTATATCAGCTTAGTCCGGGCCTGTGTCTGCATAGATTTAAAACACAAGAGCATCCTCTATAGTCAGTAGGAACCATCACCTTGTATTATTTGGGTTTGATGTAATTATGTCACTGTGGGTACATTTAATTAATGGATTGAACAAGGAGTATATAAATAAAAATAATCTTTTAAAAATGTAACGGGGTTTGGCCTAGGCCCACAATTACCCCTGTGGGTCTTTACCCCAGCTACCTCCATGTGCTCTGCAGGCTGATCCTGAGTCTCCGCTACCTGGGAGTTGGGGTACATGACTGTGGCAGTGCCTCCACCTGACTGGGCATCCAGGGCAAGAATAGGTTTCCCAGACAGGAACATAATAAATAACTACAACACACACAGTAATAACAGTAAAACAGTATGAACATGTATTAAAGGATTATGGTAAATAAAAATAAGGCAAGAAATACAGTGGCTAACTAACACACCAACTCTCTCTAACCAGGCCCAGCACCCTCCCAAACCACCTGCAAACCCACCCTCAGGCTTCACCCTAATGGCTGATGGGTACCAGTTGGTGCACAGAAATGTTGGGGCCCTTTAAGGTAATCCACATGCATTTAAACAGTTACAGCTCATAGGAAACTGCAATCCACAGGAAGAGCTGTTTATAAGTTTCTGTGATGGACAGAATGCCCTGTCAGTATGACAAGGGGAGAGGATACTTCTTACCACTAAACAGGATTCATCTGCACAGGCTCACAGAAAACTCCAAGGTCTGCCAGTCATTTACTTTGTCTGCATTCTTCTCCACAGCTCTCTCACAGGGTCAGACTGCAGCTGGCAGCATACACTAAATTAGCAGAGGAATGCTGTTACTTTACAAGATGAAGTCTGCAGCTCTCTCACAGCCAGGCCTCACACACACCTTCACTGCTCTGACATGTCTGCTTCCTCCTGTGTCTTACACTCTTCTTTCAGTTTCACTTGATCACATGACCAAACAGTCTAATAGTTACCTAGGCAACTTATCCTGCAGACTGTATACAGGTGCAAAAGTTCAACAGGAAAATGTTCAACAGGAAGGGCTACATTCTCCCCCTCGTAAAATCCTTGCCTTCCACTGACAAGGTTCCACCAAGAGGTAAATTGAAAAAAACAAAACATATAAATAATAATAAATGCACTAACAGTCCTATAAACAAATGTTAACTATCTTACAGTTTACTCTAGTACAGAGGGGTTCCAACATTCATAATGTCCGCAACCGCATATAGAAAATCCACCATTTTAGACTGTACCTGGGGCATATGTACATAACTGGGTTCTCCGACTTGATCGTAAGTAAGAACCCTGGGAGGCTGTCGTATTCTAGTACCCAGTCTCTGTTCTCTCTGAGGAAGTTCAGAATGTGCCTGGGAATCTTCAGCTCTGGCCACTTGGGTGGGGAGGTCACCAGATGCTTGAGACCCTGGCTTTCCCATGATACAAGAGTCTCCTTTTGGGGTCCCAGGCACAAAGTTGGGGCTGTTGGGATTCAATGTAGAGGAGGCTAAGGGAGGAGAGGAAGGAAAGTGCTGTGTTTCCTCAGCAGGAGGAGACCACCATTGATCATCCGCACTAAGAGCTTCTGGGGTCTCTACTGCATTTTCAGGACTCTCTGTTGTGCTTTTCTCCCATTCACTACTACTCCCTTCCTCTTCATTGATATAAGCTATTGGTAGTAGATGGTTTCTATGCCAAGCTTTGATCCGGCCTTCTGGGCCTTTTATATTATACACTGGCAGCCCCTTTAGCTTAGACACAACTTCAAATAGGGTATCCTTCCATCTGTCTGCTAATTTGTGTTTCCCAGGTACCCCTAGATTCCGGAGGAGAACCTTATCTCCCGCTTGGATTTCCCGATGCTTCACTGTGGTATCGTATCTTCTTTTGTTGCGTTCCTCCATTTTTGCCGCAGCTTGAGTGGCCAACTCGTAGGCACTGTGAAGGTTTTGTCTGAGGGTCCTCACATACTGGAAGTGAGAGTCTGAATTTGTCCCATCTGGGGACACCCCCAACCGGACATCTATCGGTAGTCTGGCTTCCCTTTCAAACATTAGGAAATAGGGTGAGAATCATGTAGACTCATGCCTTGTGCAATTATGTGCGTGGACCATGGCTTCTACATGCTTACTCCAGGACCGCTTCTCCACTTGTTTCAGAGTCCCGAGCATGTCTAGGAGTGTCCTATTAAAACGCTCAGGCTGGGCATCACCCTCAGGGTGGTAGGGTGTTGTTCTGGACTTGTGAACCTGCAACATATCCAACAGTTCTTTGATCAGCTTACTCTCAAAGTCTCTACCTTGATCAGAATGTATTCTATTGGGCAGACCGTAGTGTACAAAATATTTCTGCCAGAGGACTTTGGCTATGGTCACAGCTTTCTGGTCTTTAGTGGGAAAAGCCTGAGCGTATCTGGTGAAATGGTCTGTTACTACCAGAACATTCCCAATTCCGGTAGCATCATTCTCAATACATAGATAGTCCATGCACACAAGATACAGGGGTCCTGTACTTCTCAGGTGGCCCATAGGGGCAGCTCTCACAGGCAGAGTCTTTCTCTGAATACATGTTCTGCAGGTCTTCACATAATGTTCAACATGTTCTCTCATGCGAGGCCAATAGAACTGGTCTTGTACCAGGCCATAGGTTTTCTCTGTGAAAGGCACATATTGAGGAAAAAGAGGCTGCTTCTAGGGTGGTAATTAGCCATAGAACAAGCTATTATGCTATTGTTCGTTCCCAGGTTGAGCGCTTCTCTCTTTTTATTTATGCTAATTATGACACATTTAGGGAAGTCTCCCTAAGTGTGATGCGGGAATTCAGACGTGGACCCGTTGCTCAGTGTACCTAGAGGGATATGGCTGCACCTCACTGACGAGGCCCACAATAGGCTGAAACGTAAGTCTGGGGTTTTGCTGTTTCTCTTGTTCAGAGAGGAATTGCCTGGTATTTCGGGGCTGGACTGTACTGTGAAGTCAGGATCAGACTGATATGCTACATGAAAGTTCCCAGGTTGAGCGCTTCTCTCTTTTTATTTATGCATAGGTCTTGTCTACCCCAAGATGCCCATGTTGATCATGGAGGGCTCTCAGGACCATTCCCCGATATCTATAAGGTAACACTAGCTGCTTTCGGCCAGGGTGGTCATGGTATTTTATAATTCTATAAAGGATTCCATCTTCTAGATGTAGTTTACTCCATTCTCTCCGGTACAAATCTCTTTGTCCAATGGGAAGGGAGCTCAGTAATTTAGGGTTCTTGGCTCTCATTGCCTTGAGGACTGTCCCTATATACCAGTCCTGTGACTGGACTTTCTTCTTGTCTTCATTGGTTATGTGAGACCACTGTTGGAGCATTGCTGGAGCACAGAATACCTCTGGTACGGCTTCTGGGGAGTGACATATGGAGTCTATTCCTCTGAGTTCAGAGAACTAATCCTACCTCTCAGCCACTACATATGTTTGGCACAGGGCTCCTACCCCAGGCACAGGGATTTCTTCCCATTCCTCCTTTTCTTCATGAGGAGGAAGTCCAGGTCTGCGAGACAGAGCATCCGCACTGACATTCTTAGGGCCTGGCTTGTATTTAAGGCTGAAACTATAGTTCGACAATGCTGCTAGCCACCTATGCCCTGTGGCATCCGGCTTTGCTGTTGTTTGAATATAAGTAAGCGGATTGTTATCCGTCTTTACCTCGAATGTTGCTCCATATAAATAGTCATGTAACTTGTCCACAATTGCCCACTTGAGCGCCAAGAATTCTAGCTTATGGACCGGATAGTTTTTCTCTGCACCAGTTAGACCTCTACTTATATAGGCCACTGGTCTTAACCCTTCCGGATAGCTCTGATGCAATACAGCCCCTAGGCCTTCCATACTGGCATCAACATGGAGCACATATGGTTTCTCGGGATCTGCATATGCCAATACAGGAGCTTCTGTGAGTCTTTTCTTCAAGCTTAAGAAGGCTTCTTTGCATCCTGTGGTCCATTTCTTTCCGAAGGAGTCTTTAGGACTTGGCGCCTTAACACCCTCTATAGCAGAGGTAGTCTTTAACAGGTTGTGTAGCTCTCGAGCAATCTTTGAATAGTCTTTCACAAACCTCTGGTAGTAACCGCAGAATCCAAGAAATGAGCGCAGCTCACTGATGTTATCTGGCCTGGGCCAGTTCATCACCGCTTCAATTTTGGTAGGGTCAGTTGTCACACCTTGTGCGGAAACAATGTGACCTACATATGTAACAGAGTTCTGGGCAAACCGACATTTGTCTATTGATAATTTCAGACCCTCTGCTTGGAGTCGATCCAACACCTTCAGCAATCGCTGTTCGTGCTCTTCAGGTGTCCTTCCGAACACTATGAGGTCATCAAGATAGACTAGGCACTCTTTGGGATTTATATCCCCCACAGTCTTCTCCATCAGCCTTTGAAAGGTGGCGGGAGCTCCAGTGACCCCTTGGGGCATCCTGGTAAACTCATAGAATCCCAAGGGACAGATGAAACTGTCTTTTCCTGACCCTCCTTCTTCATGGGTACCTGATAATACCCAGACCTCAAGTCCAGGACGCTGAACCACTGGCTTCCAGAAAAGGCATCTAGCAGATCTTCTATCCGTGGCAGAGAATATTGTCCGGCACAGTCCTTTTGTTTAAAGTCCGATAGTCTTTGCAGAGCCGGACTGTGCCATTCTTTTTCCTAACTACCCCTATGGGTGAGGCATATGGACTTCTGGACTCTTTAATAATGCCAGATTCTTCCATCTCTTTGAGTATATCCCGGACATCATCCACATCTCGAGGGGGTATTCTCCTTGATCTTTCTCTGAAAGGAGCTGGGTCAGAAAGTCTGATAGCATGTGTGGCACTCTTTGCACATCCCACATCCATTTCTTTCCTGGAGAAGACTTTCTCTCGAGTAGCTAATTCGGATCGGAGGCTATCTCTCCACTTTTGTGGTAGAGGAGAATCTTCCAGTTCAAAAACTATAGGTCCTTCATGATCACCTCCCTGTTCTGCCTTTACAGACATTACTGAAGAGACTTGGTCCAACAAGTGAATCACACCAATCTTCTGGTGACGATCAATTCTGATCTCTGTGGGTGTTAAGTTTCTTATCATTATGGGAAAATCTTTACACTAGTGATTCTGCCAGTCTTTCACCTCAGGTATGAGAGTCCACCCTTTTTTGCATCCTCCTCAGGCAAGGACTCAATGAGGCATTGCCTGGTTCCTCCTGATATTTTATGGTGCATAGATGCTATGGCTCGTAGAGTCTTAGTCTCTCCAGGCCTTACAAATAAAGATTCTTTCCATGAGTAGTGGCATGATCCTGGTCTAGCTTGTAGGGCTAGTCGATGGCACTCTTTCTATAGAACAGAGCTGACTTCAATCAGTCTGGTTAGAGATACATCTCCCACTTCAGTTAGGTAGGCCCTGAACATGTCCTGCACCATTCTTGCGTTGGTACCAAAAATTATTGGGGCGCACATTGTTTTCTTCATGGAGCATACAAGAGCTTCCAATTCCATAGGGCAGATCATTCCTGTGTTTAACTGTGGGATGGTTAGTGTCACTCTTATACATCCCTCTACAGGCTGGGCCTGAGATCCCACTCCCCACAACTGCAACTCTCCTGCTGGCTCCAGGGGAATATGTTTTAGATGATGGTTATAGAAGTCTCTATTAATGATGGTGACCTTGGATCCAGTATCTAACAAGGCCGAGGCATGAATATCTTCTATTTGCAACTGTATCAGAGATTTGGGCCCGATCTTGGCCCCCACAGATAACATGGGTGTGTGTTTTTTTCTCTTTTCCTGAAAGGACTGGTAACTTGAGCCTCCTCCAGCTCAATAGCTAGCACTTCCACTGATGAATTAGTGGGACACTCCCGCTTGAAATGCCCTGATTTTCCACACTTAAAACAGTTCCCTCGGGGGGACTGTTCCTCTGGGAATAACCTTCCTGTGGTCTCCCTGTGGTGCTGCCTCCTGGTAGGAGAATAATCTGTTCTTCTTGGCAATGACTTAGACAATAATTCTAATTCAGCTACCTTTTTTTTAAGGATGAACAGTTCCATATCCTCTTTCTCTGCGGCTTTAGAAGAATTTCCTTTTTGTGGAGGAGATGGGGACATTTGGTTCTCCAGTATTTTTGCTTTTCGGATCAGTGTGGAATAGGACAAGACTTGATCATCCAACTTAACTCTTAACATGATCATGACTGGATCATTGCTAAGGCCTCCCTTCTGAATTTGTTTGGATAGTCGAGCATCCAACTCAGATGCAGTGAGTGCTCCATTATGAAACAGTTTGCCAGTGACAATTGTAATCGATTGATATAGTCTGAAGCGGTAGCTTGTTCATTCACTCCCCTAAACAGCCTTATCATATTTGTAGCTGGGAACGAAGACTCTCCATTATCCGTTGTTTTTTTATGTTATCCATACAAGACCATTCTTCCAATAATTGTACAGCATTATCCTTCCAGGCCTTAAAGGGTTCCTCCCTGGCAGGAACAGGTTGATTCCCAGAAAACACTTTCAGCTTACGGTAACTGTGGGTATGGGTAGCTGTTACTATGGCTTCTGAGAGTTTTTGCAGTATTATGTCACTCTCTCCTGAACTTGTGGCTCTCAATAGGGAATCGCCTGGTTTTGGGGATGTTGGAGATGAGGGAACCACTAGATCTGGGGTCTTAGGGGCAGTTGTCCCTTGCACACTGGAAAAGTAGACATTTCGTTTGGGGATGGCCCCAGTCTCTACAGGGGTAACCGGTAATCTCCTGGCGGGTTTCTCTGAAAAAGGGGACAGAATCTGGAAATAACTTGATACATTAAAGTCTTTTTGGCCTATACTGGAGGGTTGCTGCAGTGTAACCCCTTCCTCCTTATCAGGGAGAGCATACACTAAGCGACATCCTTCAGGAGCTGCTTCAAGAAGGTATAGACATGTAGGCCTATGACGGCCTCTCAAATCTGCATGGGAATATACTAACATGTAAGTTTGACCGTATGAATCATGCAGGATATCTCTTATGGTAGCCATCTCTAGTCCCAGTACAATCTCTATGCACTTGGTGACATGTTTTATCTCACTATAGGGAGGTACCTGGCATATCATCACTGCATGATGCAATGGTACCTTCTGTTGCTGGGCCTAATCTGTTACAAATTGGAGTGTGGGCCGGGGAATTAACATATCCTTACTGGGTGTACCCCAATTTATCTCAGCAGTACCACCAAATGTAACAGGGTTTGGCCTAGGCCCACAATTACCCCTGTGGGTCTTTACCCCAGCTACCGCCATGTGCTCTGCAGGCTGATTCTGAGTCTCCTCAACCTGGGAGTTGGGGTACATGACTGTGGCAGTGCCTCCACCTGACTGAACATCCAGGGCAAGAATGGGTTTCCCAGACAGAAACATAATAAATAACTACAACACACACAGTAATAACAGTAAAACAGTATGAACATGTATTAAAGGATTATGGCAAATAAAAAATAAGACAAGAAATACAGTGGCTAACTAACACACCAACTCTCTCTAACCAGGCCCAGCACCCTCCAAAACCACCTGCGAACCCACCCTCAGGCTTCACCCTAATGGCTGATGGGTACCAGTTGGTGCACAGAAATGTTGGGGCCCTTTAAGGTAATCCACATGCATTTAAACAGTTACAGCTCATAGGAAACTGCAATCCACAGGAAGAGCTGTTTATAATTTTCTGTGATGGGCAGAATGCCCTGTCAGTATGACAAGGGGAGAGGATACTTCTTACCACTAAACAGGATTCATCTGCACAGGCTGAAAGAAAACTCCAAGGTCTGCCAGTCATTTACTTTGTCTGCATTCTTCTCCACAGCTCTCTCACAGGGTCAGACTGCTCTGTGCTCTGTGCAAAGTACTGTCTGACGTACTGTAGTACCTATGTCCAATTGGCACAAGGGGTTAATGTATTGTCATAATTTAAAAAAAAAAACATAATTTATGTAAGAACTTAAATGATAAATTAATTTCTTTCATATTGGCAAGAGTCCATGAAATAGTGACGTATGGGATATACAATCCTACCAGGAGGGACAAAGTTTCCCAAACCTCAAAATGCCTATAAATACACCCCTCACCACACCCACAATTAAGTTTAACGATTAGCCAAGTAATGGGATGATAGGAAAAGGAGTAGAAAGCATTAAAAAAGGAAATGGAAATAAAATTGTGCTTTATAAAAAAAATCAAACCACCAAAAACAGGGTGGGTCTCATGGACTCTTGCCAATATAAAAGAAATGAATTTACCAGGTAAGTTCTTACATAAATTATATTTTCTTTCATGTAATTGGCAAGAGTCCATGAGTTAGTGACATGAGATATTAATACCCAAGATGTGGTACTCCACAGAAGAGTCACTAGAGAGGTAGGGATAAAATAAAAACAGCCATTTTTCGCTGAAAAAATTAAATCCACATCCAAAAAATAAGTTTTTCTCATAATTGAAAAGAAAAAACTTAAAACATAAGCAGAAGAATCAAACTGAAACAGCTGCTTGAAAAACTTTTCTACCAAAAACTGACTCCGAAGAGGCAAACACATCAAAATGGTAGAATTTAATAAATGTATGCAAAGAAGACCAAGTTGCTGCTTTGCAAATCTGATCAACTGTAGCTTCATTCTTAAAATATCATGAAGTGGAGACTGATCTAGTAGAATGAGCTGTGATTCTCTGAGGCGTGGGCCCTACCCGACTCCAAATAAGCCTGATGAATCAAAAGCTTTAACCAAGATGCCAAGGAAATGGCAGAAGCTTTCTGACCTTTCCTAGAACCAGAAAAGACAACAAATAGACTAGAAGTCTTCCTGAAATCTTTAGTAGCTTCAACATAATATTTCAAAGCTCTAACAACATCCAAAGAATGTAAGGATCTCTCCAAAGAAATCTTAGGATTAGGACATAAAGAGGGAACAACAATTTCCCTAATTATATTAGAATTCACAACCTTAGGAAGAAATTCAAATGAAGTCCGCAAAACCACCTTATCCTGATGGAAAATCAGAAAAGGAGACTCACAAGAAAGAGCCAATGATTCGGAAACTCTTCTAGCAGAAGAGATAGCCAAAAGGAACAATACTCCAAGAAAGTAGTTTAATTTCCAAAGAATGCATAGGCTCAAAAGGAGGAGCCTGTAAAGCCTTCAAAACCAAAATTAAGACTTCAAGGAGGAGAGATTGATTTAATAACAGCCTTGATACGGACCAAAGCCTGTATAAAACAGTGAATATCAGGAAGCTTAGCAATCTTTCTCCGAAATAAAATAGAAAGAGCAGATATTTGTCCCTTCAAGGAACTTGCAGACAAATCTTTATCCAAACCATCCTGAAGAAACTGTAAAATAAAAGTCTTCCAAACTCGATAATAAATCTTCCTAGAAACAGATTTACGAGCCTGTAACATAGTATTAATCACCAAGTCAGAGAAACCTCTATGACTAAGCACTAAGTGTTCAATTTCCATACCTTCAAATTTAAAGATTTGAGATCCTGATGGAAAACGGACCTTGAGACAAAAGGTCTGGTCTTAAAGTAAGTGGTCAAGTTTGGTAACTGGACATCCAAAAAAGATTTGCATACCAAAACCTGTGAGGCCATGCTGGTACTACCAGAAACACAAACAATTGTTTCATGATGATCTTGGAGATCACTCTTGGAAGAAGAACTAGAAGTGGGAAAATATAAGCAGGTTGGTAAAACCAAAGAACTGCTAATGCATCCATCGACTCTGCCTGAGGATCCCTGGAACTGAACAAGTACCTGGGAAGTTTCTTGTTTAGATGGGAAGCCATCAGATCTATTTCTATATCAGAAAAAAAACATATTTGGATGGAAAGACCACTCCCCTGGATATAAAGTCTGACGACTGAGATAATCCGCTTCACAATTGACTATACCTAGGATATGTACCACAGAAATTAGACAAGAGCTGGATACCACCCAAGAAAGAATCCAAGATACTTCTTTCATAGCTAGGGGACTGTGAGTCCCACCCTGATGATTTACATATGCCACAGTTGTGATATTGTCTGTCTGAAAACAAATAAATGATTCTCTCTTCAACAGAAGCCAAACCTGAAGAGCCCTGAAAATAGCACAGATTTCTAAAATATCAATTGGTAACCTCGCCTCGTGAGGTTTCCAAACTCCTTGTGCTGTCAGAGATCCCCAGACAGCTCCCTAACAAGC
This sequence comes from Bombina bombina, assembly GCF_027579735.1. Taxonomy (NCBI): domain Eukaryota; kingdom Metazoa; phylum Chordata; class Amphibia; order Anura; family Bombinatoridae; genus Bombina; species Bombina bombina. Next base: position 725,611,833 of record NC_069501.1, on the reverse strand, counting down.
AAAGGGAATGATCGAGACTGAAGGTTTTGACAAGCTGAAACCAATTTCATTTGTTTCTTATTAGAGACAGAGTCATGGACACTGAATCTATCTGGAAACCTAAAATGGTGACCCTTGTTTGAGGAATCAAGGAACTTTCTGGTAAATTGATCCTCCAACCATGTCTTTGAAGAAACAATACTGGTTGATTTGTGTGAGATTCGACAGAATGTAAAGACTGAGCTAGTACCAAGATATCATCCAAATAAGGAACACCGCAATACCCTGTTCTCTAAATACAGAGAGTAGGACACCAAGTACCTTTGAGAAATAACTTGGAGCTGTCGCTAGGCCAAATGGAAAAGCGACAAATTGGTAAGCTTGTCTAGAAAAGAGAATCTCAGAAACTGATTGTGGTCTGGATGAATCAGAATATGAAGATATGCATCCTGTAAGCCTATCATGGACATATAATGACCTTCCTGAACAAAAGGCAGAATAGTCCTTATAGTTACAATTTGAAAGATGGCACTCTTACAAAATGATTCAAAATTTCAGATCCAGAACTGGCCTGAATAAGTTTTCTTTCTTTGGGATAATGAATAGATTTGAATAAAACCCCAGACCCTGTTCCTGAAATGGAACTGGTATGATTTCCCCTGAAAGCTCCAGATCTGAAACATACTTCAGAAAGCCTGAGCCTTTACTGGGACATGTGAGAGAGAAAAAAAAATCTTCTCACAGGAGGTCTTACTCTGAAACCTATTATGAATTTGGACAGATTCTGTCCAAATGTTTTGGAAAAAAATAATTCTGCCCCCACCAAGCTGAAATGAGGGCCGCACCTTCATGCAGACTTGGGGGCTAGATTTTGTTTCTTAAAGCACTTGGATCTATTCCAACTTGAAAAATGTTTTAGATTTACCCTTAGGACTATATCCTGAGGCAAAAAAACTCCCTTCCCCCCAGTGATAGTTGAGATAATTGAATCCAACTGAGAACCAAATAAATTATTACCTAGACTTAGATACCATGTCAGCATTCCAATATTTAAGCCACAAAGCTCTTCTAGCTAAAATAGCTAAAGACATAGATTTAACATCAATTTTTATGATTTCAAAAATAGCATCACAGATAAAATTATTACCATGTTGAAGCAAGCAAACAATTCTAGACAAATCAAAATATGTTTCCTGTTGAGCTAAGCTTTCCAACCAAAAGTTTGATGCAGCTGCAACATCAGCAATGGATATAGCAGGCCTAAGTATATAGCCAGAAAATAAATAAGCTTTCCTTAGATAAAATTCAAGTTTCCTTTCTAAAGGAACCTTAAAAAAAAATACTCTCTCATAGGAATAGAAGAAATAGCCCCATCAATTTTGGGGGATTTTTTCTCAAGCTGCTGGCAAAGGAAACACCTTCTTAAACCTAAAAGAAGGAATAGAAGAAGTACTAGGCCTATTCCATTCCTTAGAAATCATATAAAAAATAGCATCAGGAACTGGAAAAACCTCTTGAGTAACCACAGGAGGTTTGTAAACAAACAGTATTTAAACATTTACTAATTTTAGTAACAAGAGGACTAGAATCCTCAATATCTAAAGTAACCAACACCTCTTTACAAATATACTCCATTTTAAAGAGATAAGTAGATGTGTCAGTGTCAATATCTGAGGAAGGATCTTCTGAACCAGATAGATCCTCATCAGAGGAGGATAATTCAGTATGTTGTCGGTCATTTGAAATTTTATCAACCTTATGAGAAGTTTTAAAAGACCTTTTATGTTTATTAGAAGGCGGAATAGCAGACGAAGCCTTCTGAATCGCATCAGCAATAAAAATCTTTTATATTCACAGGGATATCATGTACATCAGATGTTGAAAGAACAACAGGCATTGTACTAGTACTGGAGGATACATTATCTGCATGCAAAAGCTTGTCATGACAACTGTTACATACTACAGCTGGAGATATAATCTCCACAAACTTACAACAGATACACTTATCTTTGGTAGAACTGTTATCAGGCAGCAGGATTCCAACAGTGGTTTCTGAGACAGGATCGGATTGAGACATCTTGCAAATGTAAGGAAAAAAAACAACATTTAAAGCAAAATGATCAATTTCTTTGAGCATAAAAAAGAGCAAGAGGCATATAGGAAGTGGGGTTTAAATAAATAATTTGGCGCCAAGTATGACGCACAACGCAAAATAAAAAAATTTTGGCGCTAACAACATCCGGAAATGACGCAACTCGCGTCATGGCAGATGCAACCTTGTGTAAGGAAACCTAGCGTCAAATAAGATGCTGGAAATGAGGAATTTGTATCACCGAACGTATCTTTGTGCCAAAAATATTCTCGCGACAAGAATGACACAATAAATATCAGCATTTTGTGACCTTGCAAGTCTAATTTTCTCGCGAAAATGAATGAAAAAGCAGTCAAATTTAAAGAAAAGAGGTAATAAAAAATAACTTTCTAAATATTATTCCCAATTTTGAAACTGATAGCCTGCAAAAGGAAATATACATAAACCTGACTCATGGCAAATATAAGTACAATACATATATTTAAAACTTTATAATAATACATAAAGTGCCAAACCATAGCTGAGAGTGTCTTAAGTAATGAAAACATACTTAACAAAGACACCCATCCACATATAGCAGATAGCCAAACCAGTACTGAAACAGTATCAGTAGAGGTAATGGAATATGAGAGTATATCGTCGATCTGAAAAGGAGGTAGGAGATGAATCTCTACGACCGATAAGAGAGAACCTTTGAAAAGATTTCCTGTGAGGAAAATCGTAGAATCAATAGGTGATACTCTTCACATCCCTCTGAAAAACACTGTACTCTGAGAGGAATCAGGCTTCAAAATGCTGAGAAGTGCATATCAACATAGAAAATCACGCACAAACTTACTTCACCACCTCCATAGAAGGCAAAGTTTGTAAAACTGAATTGTGGGTGTGATGAGGGGTGTATTTATAGGCATTTTGAGGTTTGGGAAACTTTGCCCCTCCTGTTAAGCTGTTAAGTACTGTGTAATCTTTTTTTGTTATTAAAGTAGAGCATGTTTTGTTTAGTGCAATTGCATTATTAGAAAAGTATCAAAGTAAGATTACACAGTACTTAACGCCTTTACTTCTAATATTGTGGCTACACTGTAACATATGTGTTTTTAATATAAAACATCTTTGTTACAGTATGGTGGCAACATGAGAAGATAAACATGTTAAAGGGACAGTTTACTCAAAAATTTTCTCCCCTTTAATTTGTTCACAATGATCCACTTTACCTGCTGGAGTGTATTAAATTGTTTACACGTAGCTCCTTTACCCTTATATTGGCATTTGAAATTGTTGATTTAGCATGTGGTATCCCCACCTATTCTGAAAGTTTGTGGCCACGCGTACCAGCTATAGATAAGCTTTGTAAACACAGCCAGCAGAAGAAATTACACTCCCAGTGGGTTATAGAAGAGATAAGGTAATAAAATGATGATTTTCCATTGTTCTCTCAAAGTACTGGTGATTGTTTTAAGGACAGATATAAGATAAAGAAGCAGGTATATGTACACAATGTGATACAGTAATGAGATCTGATTATACCTACAAGCTCAACCCATTTTATTAGGTTGTAGCTTCAAAACACAAAATCAGAGCTTTAATATACACAAATAAGCCTTAAAAGCTCATTTTCATACATTTTTTACTCTGCAGTTGGTAAAAAAAGCAATTGTAAACACATTAAGGGGAAAACTATTTTACAGTATACTGTCCCTTTAAGTACAGTGAAAAATTATAGCGGCTATAAAAATATAATATTAAGGGCTCTATTTATCATTCATTTTAGAATTACGACTTTCAATTCTCCTATGAGCTCGCCGCATCTCGCCCTTACGAAGGCGCACATGTGCGCCAATATTTATCATTAAACCGGTAGTATTTTAACGCTGATTTCCATTGTCAAGATGCAGCGGATTATTGATAAATCTCGCCGCAATTTTTTAGAATGCGCCTTATTTATCATTAAAACAGCTTTCAATGTCGAGTATTTCGAGCCAATGATGCTAATATCAAAAAAAAAAAAAAAATGTATCCTTTGTTTTTTAATAACTAATATATTAATACTTTTCTAAATTGTTTAATCCATTTGAATATAATCTGCCTTGTATTACATCCTCAATATTTAATTGACAGCATTACATCCTCAATATTTAATTGACATATATTAATTTTGTTTTTAAAATATTGATTTGTAATATATATATATATATATATATATATATATATATATATATATATATATATACATACATACATGTATATGTTTTTATCTCATAGCTGATATGATGCAAGCCCCCTTGGCATGACCCACATGACTATTGCAAAAGTGTTTCTAGGGACAGTAAATTATTTCCATTGGACCATTATTAATATGAATAAAATTTTAGATTTCTTTTCTTGTGAAATGTCTTTTTTGTAAATAATCTAATTTTAAACTAAACATAGTTTGGTTCATATGCTAATTTCATGGGTGCCTCTTATCAAAGGCTTTTGAAATATCTTTTCAAAAGAGTTTGAAATTACACGTTGGCCATATACACAATGCTAATGCAAGAGAATAGATAAGAATCAGTCATAGCCATGTCATCAGGGGGCTGGAAGAAGGCCAGGGTAACCACAGAGTTAAAAAAAAAGTGTATTAATATAACTGTGTTGGGTATGCTAAACAGTGAACTCACTATATAAAGTGAATATCAATCTTTTGAAAACAATAGCAATTCTATGGTAGACTGGCCCTTATTCATTCTCATACATTGTTATATTGATGTCAGTGTTATGTTTATAATAATTTATCGGGACACCAATACACGTTTAAACATAAATATTTATTTTTTCTCACAAATAAAAAAAAAATTTTTTGTCACATTTTGAAAAATAAAAATGTATTGTTACATTTTTTCTATTTTAAGGCGCATTTCATGCAAACTTGAATAGTTTTCTTTAAGTCCTTTTTCGGCTTTCTTTAATACCTCCAATAACTGTTTCTTGTTAATTAATATGTTTTGATCTTCAGGTACTGTATAAAATAAAGAATAAGGTTATTCTTATGTATTTTAAAATCCATATAAAAACACATATCTGATATACTCACCCCAGTCATAATTTATGGTATCAGAAGAATCATTTGAACTATTTTCCTCATGGACCTCTCTGTCCACATCTTCTTCTTGCATCACTGTGTAAAATGAAATTTTATATTTTACTCCCCTTGTGTATCTTAAAAATAATTCAGTATCCTTGATTTTTATTTATTTTTTTATCTCTCTATCTCTCTTTCTCCCTCCCTCCCTATCTATCTATATATATATATATATATATATATATATATATATATATATATATACATACATATTTTTATATATATATATATATATATATATATAGAAAGATAGATAGATAGATAGATAGAGAGATAGAGAGAGAGAGAGAGAAATATATTTTATCTAGATATATAAATATAAAACTGTAATATTTCTCTCTCTCTCTCTCTCTCTCTCTCTCTCTCTCTCTCTATATATATATATATATATATATATATATATATATATATATATATTAATCCAAATTAATCTTTAAGTACAATATTCGGTTTTTAATAGAATTATTTTTCTATATTATTACTTACTATCTTCTAAATCTTCTTCCTGCACAAGCACTTGTCCTATTTCATAATCTTGTGCCACTTCTTCTCTCTCCTCATTACTAATATTTCCCTCTCCATCTTGATGGTAATTCTCCACCTGAATTTCTGCTTCATCTTAAATGTATACCAAAAATAAGGTTTACAGTTAAAAGGACAGTCAAGTCCAAAAAAAACTTTTATGTTTCAAATGGGGCATGTAATTTTAAACAACTTTCAAATTTACTTTTATCACCAATTTTGCTTTGTTCTTTTGGTATTCTTAGTTGAAAGCTAGACCTAGGAAGGCTCATATGATAATTTCTAAGTCTTTGAAGGCTGCCTCTAATCACATGCTTTGTATTTGCTTTTCACAGCAGGGGAGAGCTAGTTCAGGTAAACCCTATAGATAACATTGTGAGCATGCCCGTGGATTGTGGCAGACACTGCACTAATTGGCTAAAATGAAAGTCAATAGATAATAAATAAAATGTCATGTGATCAGGGGGCTGTCAGAAGATGCTTAGATAGAAGGTAATCACAGAGGTAAAAAGTGTATTATTATAACTGTGTTGGTTATGCAAAACTGGGGAATGGGTAATAAAGGGATTATCCATCTTTTAAAACAACAAAAATTCTGGTGTTGACTGTCCCTTTAATTTTAAATATATTTTTATTATAAATGCAATACCAAGTAATAAAATTATGTTAACCTTACAAATTTGGATTCTGAAGTTCTTCTTCCTCATTTTAATCATTTTCAATAATCGGCCTTGCCCTACGTTGTTGCCTTCTTATTACTTAAACACAAAAAATTTCATTTTAGTTTAAACATTGTATCGATCTATATATAATTCAATTATTACAATTTATAAATACCTGTATTATCATTCCCCTCCCTGTCCATAAACACTCTTGGCAAGGGGTCAGATTCTCCACCAGAACTAGAGGATTTTTCATCAATTGGACAGAGATATCTCGGTGCTCTACGGTTTTTAACTATTTCAAAATGTAAGCAAATAAGTTGCACGTTTTAGATTATATAATGTAAAATCATATGTAATACACAATTTTATAGAAAAGAGAAATTATTATTTTGTACATATGTTTTCTAAACAGACCATATTTCCAATATTAGAAATAGATTAGATAATCTTGCAATTTTTTTTTTTTTTATCTAATCGCCTTCAAATATTTAGATTATAGGATGTGCACAACATACTTTCACACACATAATTCTTTTTTTTTACAAACATCAAAACAAAGTTGGCTTATAATTCAGTATAAATAGATAAAAGAAAGAATCAGACATATTTAAAAACCTTGTCATTCTTCAAGGGAGACAGTGTCTACTGTTGAATCCAAACAATTACATCACTATCTCTTTTCAAACTTGTAAAGTTGATAACCAAAACAATTAATTAACTTTAGAAACAACACTCAAGATAACTGTGAAAGTAAAATTCTATTAAAATGTGTTAGCCAATCACAATAGACCAATGTGCAGCCATCAATCACCAGACTCTGAGCATATCTAGAAATGCTTTTCTGTAAGTGATTTTAAGAGATACAATAAAATTATATAACACAAGTAAATTTGATAGTTTTAGAAAATAAATGTTTTTTCCAATGCACATGTTATGAAATTTTTACAACTACAAATGTAATACATACATTTCTGTGTAACATACATTATAAAAAATAATTATGGAATATGTCAAAGTCTTACATTTGCGCAGGTAACACCGGATTACTTTTCATCAATTTAAATTGTCTCCGGTACAAATCATTGTAGCGTTTTAGGCATTGCTTTCTCGTTCTCCTCTGACCAGAAATACGTCTCACTCTTCTTACCATTTCACAGAGAATATTATTTCTCCTATCCTGGTCCAAGGTGTAAATTCCCCTTCTTTTTTTAGCAAAATATTTTTCCATTGTATATGAAATTATCAATAGTTCACCAATCAATAACTTTCTAGATCTTGCCATCTTGCTGTGCTGATCTCTATTTCTAGGGTGTACCCAAGTAACGGAACTAATTTCTATCTAAAAATGCGCAATTACGCATAATAAAATAATGCAATATTTTAAATTAATATTGATATAGATTTTTATTTTTATAAGTTTCAATGTATGTTTCAATATGTATTATAAACTAATTGTAACTTTTATTTACATCCTAAGCTTTATAATCTTTATTGTATCAATTGTCTCTACTAGTGTCTATGCAAACAGTAACTTTTTACGCTATTCCAACAAATGTATTCTTTTATGCTAGTATATATAACAATTGTTACTTTTACAGACAAAACTAACATGTAATAAGAATTTATATAAATATTTATTCAATTTACAATATTTATACATAACCGAACACATGACCGTAAATCATTTGAATTTTTTTTTATTTTGAAATACTAATGCGACATAGGGATCTTTCCATAAAAATAAAGTTCACGCCCTTTTTTATCAACCTTCATGGACAAATTCTTTAAATGCGCTTGTAACGTTAAGTTAACTTTTGTTAAATTGTGGATACCATTTTGCACACTTTTAACTACTCAATTTTAAGATGGCATCAGTGCAAGCCGGAAAGACAAAAAGTGGGAGAAGTGTCATGTTCACCCATCGTCAAAATTGTATTTTGGTGGAACAAGTGGTGGAACATTATGAAGAGATCATTGGCTACCAGGCAAGAACTGTTAACCCACAGCGAAAGCGAGCAATATGGACCCAAATTAGCACATCTGTGTCTTCCGAAGGAAGCTTTCCTAAGGATGTAAGGGCATGTCGGAAGAGGGTTAACGACATCAGAAAGAACATAAAAAAAGTATGCCAAGCAAAACAATCGGCTAAAGCAACAGGTGGAGGACCAGGATACAGGGCGGAATTGACTGATTTCGAACAAATTCTCTATGCCAGGATGGGTGATGCAGTTGTGGTCGGCCTGGATGTTCCTTCAGACACAATGGACTTTAGAGGTAAATATTTTTTTTTTATTTTTTTTTTTGGTGGGTGGGGGGTTCTTACATTTGTAGGTATATTGTGAATTGATACATTTTTATTTATATATACAGAACAACATGAGGATGTCTGTGTGGAAGAGGAGGTCAATGAACAGGAGGACCAACCTTTTGTTCATGAAACCACATCTCAGGAACCTCAAGCTTCAACTTCCCAAGCAAATAGAGATAGAGAAGAAAGCGCATGTAAGCAATATAAAAAATAAATTATGTGTATATTGTATCATGAGTTTGTCAGAGGCTGTCAAGCTCTGTAGAGATAGAAAGATGGATAACACAGGAGGGAAGAGAGATAGATTGGAGAGGATAGAGATAGAAGGTGAGAGAGATAGAGATCACAAAAGACAGGTGTGGGTGATCAAGAGAAAAAGAAAATGGTAGATAGAGAGAAAAAAGAGACTTTGCAGATAGAAAGAGAGACAAGTGTTTGGAGATGGAGATCGCAAAACATAGGGTTAGAGGGGTGGGTGTTGTAGAGAGCAATGGGTGTGACTACTGTAATACCAGAAATTGCCCTTTTGAATGGGCATAATGACTAGTTTATTATGGGCTTCTAAAAAGCAATATTAAGCACAAAATAATAAAATAAAAATATATATTATTAATAATATCATATAAATATAATGAACATTGTAACAGAATTTAATTTGTAATCAATCAAACAATGTTTGTATGGGTATTGAAAATCTTCGTTGTTTGTATGGTTATTGAAAATATTCTATTTTGATATACATATTTTTATTAACAAAGATAATTGAATGTACTTTGAGAAATGAATTTAATGATTTCTTTGTTTACCAATATGATGAATTTAAAATAGATAAGATTATAGATCAAAGTAAATAAGGCTGCTGAGAATCTTAATTTTATCAATTTTTCGACATTTATGGTTAATACCTATGGCTCTAAACAAATTTGTGGTTCAATAATTTTTAAACCTTTTCAAAGAACTGTTAAGTTATGTAAATTTTGAGTATCAACAATAATGTTTTGATACAAACAAATTAAATTTTGTTTGTCAATCAACCAAAAACTAATTTACAATAGTTTGACCTCAACGATAATTTACATTTTGTCAGTGCTATAGCATTTTAACGTAACAAACACAATAAATTTAAATTATCAATTTGTGAAAAGTGTTATTAATTTTATGTTTTTGGATTCTATCATTCCTATCAAATTACATGGTGCTTGATGCATAAATACCCTAAAATTGTTATCAATAACAATTATTTTTTAATGAACGATTGTGTACATAGAAATCTCAAAAATTTTAAATATAAGAATTGTAATTTTGCTAACCCTTTTTTTTCTCAACAGGTGTTAGAGCATTGCTCCAAACTATGCAAGATAGTTAAATTGCATTATATGATGGTATGTATGGAAATTTTAAAGGTTAGATATGGTTGTTTTTATTTTATTTTTATTTTTTTTTAATTTTTATTTTTGTTTTTGAAGAAGAACAGGTCGAATTGACACTGGAACCACTAGTCGAGGACACCATCAATCAAGAGGATGATGATGATGATGAGACCCAAATACATGGTCACACACAGGAGGGACCAACACCACCTGATTTAAATACACCTGCTGCAAGTCCAATGGTCAACGAATCTGACATTGAGGAAGCAGCCGAAGAAGTCAGACAACCTCCAATTACAGAGCGAACCAATGACATACAGGCACTGACAGATATGGCATCATCATTTAGAAATGAACAAAGTGCTTTTTTTAATGAACTAATGGAATTACAGAAAGAAAGGAACAATATTCTGAAACGTGATTCGGAAATAAAAAGTGATTACTATAAAAAAAAATTAGAAATTCTGAATCGTAGATCTCAGAATTGATACACATAATCCCAAAAATTCTGTGTACATATTTTTTTTGTTTTTCATTTTGTTGTCCTTTACATTTATTTAAGCTTTGTTTGTTTCAAAGTTTGTATTATTTAATATTTATATATAGTTTGGTTTGGTTATATTTTCAATAAATATATTTATCCCTTAATAAAAGAAAAGATTTTTGATAAATAAGCTAAATTTTTATTTTTTCAAATGGGTGGAGTTAACTTTAATATCACTACACATAAAAAATAGTAAAAGGCTTATGTACAGTTCTTATAAAAGAATTCAAACCCAGGGTGATGACATGTATTCTGAAAAAAAAGAAAAAATAGATTTTAGTAATTCAAATAAAGAAAATTTAATAAAATACGGCTAGATTTAGAGTTCTGCGGCCAAAGGGGTGCGTTAGCTACGCATGCTTTTTTTTCCCCGCACCTTTTAAATACCGCTGGTATTTAGAGTTCACAGAAGGGCTGAGTTAAAAAAGGGAGCGTAGAGCATATTTACCGCCACTTCAACTCTCGATACCAGCGGTGTTTACGGATGCGGCCAGCTTCAAAAACCTGCTCGTGCACGATTCCCCCATAGAAAACAATGGGGCTGTTTGAGCTGAAAAAAAAAACTAACACCTGCAAAAAAGCAGCGTTCAGCTCCTAACGCAGCCCCATTGTTTCCTATGGGGAAACACTTCCTAAGTCTGCACCTTACACCCTAACATGAACCCAGAGTCTAAACACCCCTAACCTTACACTTATTAACCCCTAATCTGCCGCCCCCTGTATCGCTGACCCCTGCATATTATCATTAACCCCTAATCTGCCGCTCCATACACCGCCGCAACCTATGTTATCCCTATGAACCCCTAATATGCTGCCCCTAACACCGCCGACCCCTAAATTATATTTATTAACCCCTAATCTGCCACCCCTGCTATCGCTGACACCTGCATATTTTTTTTAACCCCTAATCTGCCGCTCCGTACACCGCCGCAAACTACATTTATACCTATGTACCCCTAATCTGCTGCCCCTAATACCGCCGACCCCTATATTATATTTATTAACCCCTAATCTGCCGCCCCCAACGTCGCCTCCACCTACCTACAATTATTAACCCCTAATCTGCCGACCGGTCCACACCGCTACTATAATAAATGTATTAACCCCTAAAGCTAAGTCTAACCCTAACACCCCCTAACTTAAATATAATTTAAATCTAACGAAATAAATTAACTATTATTAAATAAATTATTCCTATTTAAATCTAAATACTTACCTGTAAAATAAATCCTAATATAGCTACAATATAAATTATAATTATATTGTAGCTATTTTAGGATTAATATTTATTTTACAGGCAACTTTGTAATTATTTTAACCAGGTACAATAGCTATTAAATAGTTAATAACTGTAAAATAAATCCTAACCTAAGTTACAATTAAACCTAACACTACACTATCAATAAATTAATTAAATACAATACCTACAAATAAATACAATGAAATAAACTAACTAAAGTACAAAAAATAAAAAAGAACTAAGTTACAAAAAATAAAAAAATATTTACAAACATTAGAAAAATATTACAACAATTTTAAACTAATTACACTTACTCTAAGCCCCCTAATAAAATAACAAAGACCCCCAAAATAAAAAAATGTCCTACCCTATTCTAAAATTAAAATAGAAAAGCTCTTTTACCTTACCAGCCCTGAAAAGGGCCCTTTGCGGGGCATGCCCCAAATAATTCAGCTCTTTTGCCTGTAAAAAAAAACATACAATACCCCCCCAACATTACAACCCACAACCCACATACCCCTAATCTAACCCAAACCCCCCTTAAATAAACCTAACACTAAGCCCCTGAAGATCTCCCTACCTTGTCTTCACCACACCGTGTCCCGATCTGTCCAGAAGAGCCTCCGAAATCTTCATCCAAGCCCAAGCGGGGGCTGAAGAGTGACGTCCATCCTCCGGCTGAAGTCTGGATCCAAGCGGCGGCTAAAGAATTCCATCTTCGGGCAGAAGTCTTCATCCTATCCGGGCAGAAGAGTCGATCCGGACCGGCAAACATCTTTATCCAAGCCGCATCTTCTCTGTTTTTCCATCCGATGACGACCGGCTCCATGTTGAAGACCTCCGGCACGGACCCATCCTCTTCTTGCGACGTCCTAAGTCCGAATGAAGGTTCCTTTAAATGACGTCATCCAAGATGGCGTCCCTTGAATTCCGATTGGCTGATAGGATTCTATCAGCCAATCGGAATTAATGTAGGAAAATTCTGATTGGCTGATGGAATCAGCCAATCAGAATCAAGTTCAATCCGATTGGCTGATCCGATCAGCCAATCAGATTGAGCTCGCATTCTATTGGCTGTTCCAATCAGCCAATAGAATGCAAGCTCAATCTGATTGGCTGATCAGATCAGTCAATCGGATTGAACTTGATTCTAATTGGCTGATTCCATCAGCCAATCAGAATTTTCCTACCTTAATTCGAGGGACGCCATCTTGGATGACGTCATTTAAAGGAACCTTCATTCGGACTTAGGACATCGCAAGAAGAGGATGGATCCGCGCCGGAGGTCTTCAACATGGATCCGCTTGTCACCGCTTTGAAGAAGATGGTTGCCGGTCCGGATCTACTCTTCTGCCCGGATAGCATGAAGACTTTGGAGCCTCTTCTGGACCTCTTCAGCCGTCGCTTGATAGAAGACTTCAGGATGATGGATCGCCAGCCCCCGCTTGGGCTTGGATGAAGACTTCAGAGCCTGGACAGATCGGTGATACCTGGCATGGTGAAGATAAGGTAGGAAGATCTTCAGGGGCTTAGTGTTAGGATTATTTAAGGGGGGTTTGGGTTAGATTAGGGGTATGTGGGTGCTGGGTTGTAATGTTGGGGGGGTATTGTATGTTTTTTTTTTTACAGGCAAAAGAGCTGAATCCTTTGGGGCATGCCCCGCAAAGGGCCCTTTTCAGGGCTGGTAAGGTAAAAGAGCTTTTCTATTTTAATTTTAGAATAGGGTAGGGCATTTTTTTATTTTGGGGGTCTTTGTTATTTTATTAGGGGGCTTAGAGTAAGTGTAATTAGTTTAAAATTGTTGTAATATTTTTCTAATGTTTGTAAATATTTTTTTATTTTTTGTAACTTAGTTCTTTTTTATTTTTTGTACTTTAGTTAGTTTATTTCATTGTATTTATTTGTAGGTATTGTATTTAGTTAATTTATTGATAGTGTAGTGTTAGGTTTAATTGTAGATAATTGTAGGTATTGTATTTAATTAATTTATTGATAGTGTAGTGTTAGGTTTAATTGTAACTTAGGTTAGGATTTATTTTACAGGTAATTTTGTAATTATTTTAACTAGGTAACTATTAAATAGTTATTAACTATTTAATAGCTATTGTACCTGGTTAAAATAATTGCAAAGTTGCCTGTAAAATAAATATTAATCCTAAAATAGCTACAATATAATTATAATTTATATTGTAGCTATATTAGGATTTATTTTACAGGTAAGTATTTAGCTTTAAATAGGAATAATTTATTTAATAATAGTTAATTTATTTCGTTAGATTTAAATTATGTTTAAGTTAGGGGGTGTTAGGGTTAGGGTTAGACTTAGCTTTAGGGGTTAATACATTTATTATAGTAGCGGTGTGGTCCGGTCAGCAGATTAGGGGTTAATAATTGTAGGTAGGTGGAGGCGACGTTGGGGGCAGCAGATTAGGGGTTAATAAATATAATATAGGGGTCGGCGGTTTTAGGGGCAGCAGATTAGGGGTACATAGGTATAATGTAGGTTGCGGCGGTGTACGGAACGGCAGATTAGGGGGTTAAAAAAATATGCAGGTGCCAGCGATAGCGGGGGCGGCAGATTAGGGGTTAATAAATATAATATAGGTGTCGGCGGTATTAGGGGCAGCAGATTAGGGGTACATAGGGATAACGTAGGTGGCGGCGTTGTGCGGTCGGCAGATTAGGGGTTAAAAAAATTTAATCGAGTGGCGGCGATGTGGGGGGACCTCGGTTTAGGGGTACATAGGTAGTTTATGGGTGTTAGTGTACTTTAGAGCACAGTAGTTAAGAGCTTTATAAACCGGCGTTAGCCCAGAAAGCTCTTAACTACTGACTTTTTTCTGCGGCTGGAGTTTTGTCGTTAGATTTCTAATGCTCAGTTCAGCCACAACTCTAAATACCAGCGTTAGAAAGATCCCATTGAAAAGATAGGATACGCAATTGACGTAGGGGGATCTGCGGTATGGAAAAGTCGCGGCTGCAAAGTGAGCGTTAGACCCTTTCCTGACTGACTCTAAATACCAGCGGTAGCCCAAAACCAGCGTTAGGAGCCTCTAACGCTGGTTTTGACGGCTAACACCAAACTCTAAATCTAGCCGATAATACACAATGCTAAATAGTTTGCAATAATACTTACAGGAAAAATATCTTTCAATTATTTCCAAACGATTTTGTACACCTGCCCTTGTAGTGTGTCTGCCTATAATGTCTTGAGGGATATAAGTGTCATCTGTGGGATCATTGGGACACTCCTCCTCTAAATTGCCTTGGGAAATTGCAATGTTGTGCAACATGCATGCAACTAGAATTATGTCATTACATTTTTCTGGCAAATATTGAAGTGCTCCTCCAGACCTATCCAAGACTCTGAAACGCATTTTTAAAACCCCAAAAGTTCTTTCGATAGCACTTCTTGTTCTACGGTGGGATTCATTAAATTTAATTTCTCCTCGGGTATGAGGCATTGGGACAGGTGTCAACAGCCAAGTTCGGCACGGATAACCACTATCACCTATTTTTGAAAATGAAAAATTGATGAGAGATTATAAATAAGTTAAACATTACAATTAATCGTAATTCATATATTTATTTATGACATGTGATATGTAAAATGTATGTATAAAGTACAAATACAAAAAAAATTACATATAACTGATTGCATTATAATGAAATTATATTAAAATAAGTTCATATTTACCTAATAGCCAACCGTGTGGCATGTTGCACTGTTCAAAAGCAGAAAATAGTGCAGATTGTTTCAGGATGTGGAAATCATGACATGATCCAGGAAACCCAGATCGAACAGCCCAAATTCTAAGGTTTGCATGACACACAGCCTGTATGTTTAGGGAATGAAAGCTTTTCCTGTTCCTATATTGCTCCTCCCTTAGGGATGGTGGTCTAAG
The DNA here is from genome assembly GCF_027579735.1 of Bombina bombina. Classification (NCBI taxonomy): domain Eukaryota; kingdom Metazoa; phylum Chordata; class Amphibia; order Anura; family Bombinatoridae; genus Bombina; species Bombina bombina. Next base: position 725,596,084 of record NC_069501.1, on the reverse strand, counting down.
AGCAATATGGGTGTAATCTATAGCACCAAGAATATTGGGCATACCGGCTACTTGGTAAAAGGTGGACTTTACTGTATGCCATTCATGCACATTCCTAGGAACATAAATAAATTTGGAAAGATGCTTTAGAATTGCTTTTAAAACAATAGTTAAATGGCGGCAAAATGAAGGCTGACTCATACCCACAACATCACTGGATACAGCCTGAAAAGATCCGGTTGCCAAAAAATGCAAAACTGCAAGTAATTTTAAAAGTCCAGGTATTGCCCTTGTTCTTCTGGTTCGGGGATCAATGTCATTTTTAATCAAAGAATATAGATTCAGTATGCTTTCTCGGTTTATCCTAAATTTGCGCTTAATTTTGCGATCGGATAATGCCTCAAGTCCAGAACGGGGCAAAAACAATCTAGGAACTCTTTGCCATCTCAGGAACATATTTCGATCATTTTCACGATTTTCCTGGGACTGATCAAGGGAAATAGCGGCCAAAATAAAAAAAAACTCCATCTTCTATGAAAATAAGGGAGTAAATTCAAAGTTCTCCTACATGGTTATGAAGTATTTTCACGGTCGGATTTATAGGAGAATTATAGGTTCTCCTTTGGCGCAAAATAATGATAAATATGATTTTCAGCGATTCGTTGGGAGTATTTCTAAAAATACGACCGAAATACATTGTTTTTTGGCAATATTTGGCGCACCTGTGCGCCTTGGCAAGAGCGAAAAACTGGTCGCATTTTTAGGTCGTATTACAGCTTTTTTTGGGCATAAAATGTGTTGATAAATCAGAGAATTTAAGTCGATCTTCAGGGGGTTAGTGTTAGGTTTTTTTAAGGGTGTATTGGGTGGGTTTTATTTTTAGGTTAGGGACTTTGGGCGGTAAAAGCGATAACTGCCCTTTTAAGGGCAATGCCCATCCAAATGCCCTTTTCAGGGCAATGGGGAGCTTAGTTTTTTTTAGATAGGTTTTTATTTGGGGGGTTGGTTGTGTGGGTGGTGGTTTTTACTGTTGGGGGGTTGTTTGTATTTTTTTTTTTACAGGTAAAAGAGCTGATTACTTTGGGGCAATGCCCTGCAAAGGCCCTTTTAAGGACTATTGGTAGTTTAGTTTAGGCTAGGGTTTGTTTTTTTTATTTTGGGGAGCCTTTTTTATTTTAATAGGGCTATTAAATTAGGTGTAATTAGTTTAAATATCTGTAATTTGTTTATTATTTTCTGTAATTTGTTGTTTTTTGTACTTTAGCTGATTTAATTTAATTTAGCTAATTGTATGTCATTTATTTAACTTTATTTAATTTAGTTAATTTATTTAATTATAGTGTAGTGTTAGGTGCAATTATAACTTAGGTTAGGTTTTATTTTACAGGTACTTTTGTTTTTATTTTAGCTAGGTAGTTATTAAATAGTTAATAACTATTTAGTAACTATTCTACCTAGTTAAAATAAATACAAACTTGCCTGTAAAGTAAAAATAAACCCTAAGATAGCTACAATGTAACTATTAGTTATATTATAGCTAGCTTAGGGTTTATTTTATAGGTAAGTATTTAGTTTTAAATAGGAATAATATAGTTAATTATAGTAATTTTATTTAGATATATTGTAATTATATTTAAGTTAGGGGGTGTTAGAGTTAGACTTAGGTTTAGGGGTTAATACATTTAGTATAGTGGCGGCGACGTTGGGGGCGGCAGATTAGGGGTTAATAAATGTAGGCAGGTGGCGGCAATGTTAGGGCGGCAGATTAAGGGTTAATAAATATAATGTAGGTGTCGACGATGTTGGGGGCAGCAGATTAGGGGTTCATAAGTGCAAGATTAGGGGTGTTTAGACTCGGGTTCATGTTAAGGTGTTAGGTGTAGACATAACTTTTATTTCCCCATAGGAATCAATGGGGCTGCGTTAGGGAGTTTTACACTGCTTTTTGGCAGGTGACTTTTTTTTCAGCCGGCTCTCCCCGTTGATTCCTATGGGGAAATCGTTCACAAGCACGTTACACCAGCTCACCGCTGACTTAAGTAGCGCTGGTATTGGAGTGCGGTAATGAGCAAAACTTTGCTCAACGCTCGCTTCTTGTCTTTTAACGATGGGTTTAAGAAAACTCATAATACCAGCGCTATATGTAAGTGAGCGGTGAGACAAAACTGATCGTTAGCACCGCATAGCCTCTAACGCAAAACTTGCAATCTAGCCGATAGTTTGTACACATGTAAAATATATCCACAATCCCCCCTCCTATAGGTTTATTATTCATGTCCTAGTTTCACTATTGTATTGCAACAAAAGAGACTGTGTTTTCGTTGATACATGTAAATTGTATTGTCATTTAATGCTGTCTAAAGGTATCAGTTACATTACACTTTCAATGCAGGTGGTGATGTTGCTTTTAAAATTCTGCCAGTGTCACTTCCGGTAGGCAGCTCACCAAGATGGCCACAGCTTCACAATGCTCTGTGACTGTAACTTGCCTATGATTACAGTGTGGCAGAATCTCCAGCCATCCATACCTCCCTTGGCAATAAGTGTGCCTGGGAAAACTACAGGATCAGGAAATTACAACTCCTGGCCTCCAGGAAGGCATTAAGAAGTTAAAAATTTCCCTTTGGGCCTGCAGACGTGCTCATCTCAATAAACAGGATGGCGCACATTACTGAAGCCCTCATCTATGTCTTTGCGCCACTATTGGACTCCCTAACATCAGCTATGGGGGAACTTCTCAGTGAAGGGCGAGAGCTTTGAACCTCAGCAGATCTCACAAACTAATCTGAAAGCAGGCACTTTGGACACCGGCATTATAGCACGGGTGGAGGAGCCACACTCCCCTATCCTTCTACCCCAACCGAATCACCTAGTCAGGTTGGAAGAGGAGATAACAAACAACCTGAGTGTCTTCTTTCTATATACTGACTTACCCCAAACTTGCTCTTTCAGAAAAACACCAGATACCTGGCATTCAGTAATAATGTGGGTGCTAACGGCTCCACAGTCTATGTCCCAAATCATTTTCGATCCTTCTCTTATGCTCACGGCGACGTTGTGATCCATGCTGCACAGCAGAGTGGACAAGCTGCAGCAGTATTTGACACGTCGCAGGATACTACTTCTCTGCAAGCCCTGAAGTTGGACTCGAGAGGTGACAGCTGCTCTTTAGTTGCGTGGCTGTTAGTTGACCCTGCGTTGGGGTCGGGTAGTCTGTTTATTGCTACAGCCCTATGTATCAGCTGACTGTGTATTGAATAGGCTATATATAATTGTAAAATACCCAGCATCTTTGTATATCTGCATGCATCCAATATGTATACCTGTTAGTCAGCAGACACATTAACTTGTTTCAAACCTGGTTAGGTTGTGTGTATGCGTTGTTGTTATACATATGTTTGATTTAAGTTGTTTTACCATTTTTTACTTTTTAGCTCCCTATCAGTCAATCACTCTGTACTCCTGAGAACTAGGTGGAAATGGCTGGTTGTTCTCAGTGAGTCCCAGTGCCCTGTTAAATTTAAAAAAAAATGTAAGATGGTCAATTCATAGCTGCCCTGGCTATCCCCAATAATGTGACCTCTTATACGCACTTTAAGCCACTGGCAGTATAATTTACCCTCAGGAGAGCCACACCTTACATCCATGGTAATTTAGCCTCATTCATTTAAAAAAAAAAAAAAAAAAAACATACTCGGGCTAGTGGCTTGTGCATTGCCAATATTACTTTTAGACATATCAGGAGAGATCACAGGTTTTAGCAGGCGTCCATTTCACCACTAACCCATGTGGATTCATTCTCAATCAATTGGGCTCCCACATAACATACACATTTATATCTCTTCGCTAAAACCGCTAGAACACTGTTTATTAAAGTTAAACTTTTGAACAATATAATTAATTAACAGCATCGGATACTCCTCTTCAGGAGTGCTAATACCAAATAACCCTCGGTAGGCTCATGCTTTAATCATATGCATAGGTTTGTTAACCTTACTATACTGAACAGCACAAATATTGTCTCTTTTTCCTATATAAATAATGGGGATGGCACACGACTGAAATCTCTGGATCAATTGGGGATATGTTTAGTTTATATATTTTTCTTTGGTTATGATGTTTTGTTTATTGTATTATACAAAAATAAGGAGCACGGGTTATACAGGAACTGTTATCAGACTGCATCGACAAAGTTTATCTTCTACGGACTTCCCTATTTTGAGCACTATCAAAAGACCATAATGTTTGCCAACAAAAAGACACTATGAAGCCTGCGGTAATAAATGCATTGTGGTTCTGGTTATCTGTAATGTTTATTTCAACTACACATTGTGACCGGTTTACAATCTTAATACGTATATGCATGCAGTTGTTTAACTGTACCTGTGTTTCTTTAATAAAAAATAAAAAAAATTCTGCCAGTGTCAGAGATGCATTGCCTCCCACAGAGAAGTGCAGTAAAATGCCCATGGCAAGACTTCCTTCAAACACTGATTTCAGCCCTAACATTTCATAGCCAACCTCAATTGCATTATGGATCTCTTTCTAAAATATCACTATTATCAGAATGCTTTTATCATGGGGGTCTGTGTGTGAGTTCTCCCTACAATATAAATTCTGTACAAAATTATACATTTTAAGACTTAATTAAAGGGATACAAAGGTCAAAAATGAAATGAGAAAATGTGCAATAGGGGCATTTTTGCTATATACTTCTTTTAGCAAAAATGCTTCTAATAAAGTTATTATTTTTTTTTCTGAAGCATATGCACATATCCTGTGAGGGCCCGTGCACCAGTATTTAAACCCCACACCTTCTCAGAGAGTAAGCAGTAGCTTGTATCCCACGAATTATGCCCTCAGAAGCAATACACATCACAGGCACCTCTACGAGCATGCATAGGGCCCGAATTATCAAGCTCCAAATGGAGCTTGATGCTCCTGTTTCCGCACGAGCCTTCAGGCTCGCCGGGAAACAGCAGTTATGAAGCAGCGGTCTAAAGACCGCTGCTGCATAACTGATCCACTGCCTCTGAGGCTGCGGTCTGCAATCCGACAAATCCTATACGATCGGGTTGATTGACATCCCCTGCAGGGGGGTGAACTGCTTGTGTAATGTTAAATAAAGACAGTGTATGCTGTCAGCATTCATCGTTGTCTGTCGGACATGATCCGCTGAGCAGATTATGTTGGACAGACCGATGATAAATCGGCCCCATAGTGTTTAAATACTGGTGCACAGCCCCTCACAGGATATATGCATATGCCTCTTTTTATCCCTTTAATTTATTATTATGTGGGACATTTTAATGGTTATCATCAGATATTCAATACACAGGCAGGAAATTATGGCTGTACGTTCATGCTCAGGGACACAAAATATACCCTTCTTTATAAATACTCTTACTTTTCAGTCTTAGAGAAAGTGAACACAGCTATCCCAATGTAAAATTTTTCAGAAAAATTGATATGGCCAGAAACAAAAGACGTACAATATATTACTCAAATCTTAAGCATCCAAAGCATTGCCCTATTCCCATGCGAGCCTAGTTCAAGATAATCAGTACTGCATAATGGTTATAAAGTTGACATCTGTCAAGCTACAGCTATCTGCAATTTGTCATGAAACATTCAGTCTTGAACAGTGTTCTGTCTTAATTTCTGACAAGCTGCCTGTACAGAAAATGTTGCCATTATGAAAACATAGTTCAAAAGGAGGAAAATTGCCCCAATTGAGAAAATAAAATGTATTTATTATTTTATTTATTTTTCAAAAAAATAACGTTATGATTGAAGCAAAATGTTAAATGAAGTAACCTGTGTATAAACAGCTTCTTTTTCTGTGTGCTAGTTTAAAAGTTTATGTTTGGAAATATAGTTCTTGAGTAAATCCATGTTACATTAATTAACAACAGCATAGCCCTTTTTTGGGCAAGGTCTCAAAACCAGATGTCTACTGTAATAGCAATTGAGATCCAAATGTTTATATTCATCTAGACTTTTCTGTTTCTTCCTCGGTTTTATTGATTGCTGATTTCTTGTTATAAACATTTCTATATTCCTGGTTAGTGGGATTAGGAATCTAGGGGACAAACACAATCTGATATCAGCTCCAGATAACTGGATTTCAGTTTTGGCAGATATGGGAAATGTGTTTTCTCGGGTGATCACAAACAAAAATGAATTTGGATGATAAAAGCTACAGTACAGTTCTTTAAAATGAACCCATTTGGTCAGTGTGTAAGGGAAAATTGAATTTACATGTATGAGATTAACCTATTGTAATCCAAATTAATCCATATCACTGGTAAATAATATGAATGCTATTTGTATATAGGCATGATGGGCATATTTGGAATGTTTGCTCAATGATTATATTAACACTTTACATACTTTAAAACTATTAATGTTTTAAATATTTACAATCATTGATTTTTAAAGAAATCAAGAAGAACTCTATGAGTTTCTATTAGAATGAAGTGGCCACAACTTCTCATCTCATCTTCTAAAACAGGATTTTAACAGTTCTCACATGGTAAACCACTCCATTGCAATATTGTAGCCACAAAAAATGTTGTGCAGACAGGAGTGTGCCTTTGTAACTGTGATTTTTAAAGTAACTCCCCATTCATGACAGGGTTTTCAAAAGAAACTGCATCTTTTGTGACTGGGATTTCAAACAGGATTGTGCCTTCAATACCAGAATTTCAATAATGTAGATGGTAAAACTGTAAACTGTACTGTTGTGCGTGTTTTTACCTTAGCAGTCACAAAGGTGCCATCCCATTTGAAAGCCTATCAAGAAGTTCTTCTAAAATCGCAGTCTCAAAAGCACAATCCCATTTCACAGCCCAGTCTGGAAGGCACGGCCCATTTGAGTTTAGTAATGAAGACTCCTGTACTGATGATCCCCTTAGCTGTACAGGATATCATAAACTTGATACATATACAGGTGGTCATAATATGGGTTTGTGGTATTCCTGCTGGTTCAAAGCATCAGCCTTAATTGCAGTAACCTTTATATTCCCTTAGTTTTTCAGTGTTCAGTTGCTTGTGTATTGAGACTATCATACCCTGGCATTTGTTTTCCCTGTTTTGGACTCCTAGTTTGTTGTTTGTAAATTGTAACACATATGTAAATGTGTGCCGTGTCCACTGCAGACAGACTATACAATACTTTAATATGCCTCTAAAATGTCACCAGTGACCATTTCAGCGTATCTTGCACTTGTGCAACATAATAGAATTATTAGAAATAGGGATACTTGCAAAGATGTTGAAAAAGGCCAGTCCATGACTTTATTAAGTGTCTTTTAGTGTCAAATTCAAAGTGTAAAATGGTCTTTTAAAAAACCTGTTAAAAAGTATTAAGAAATTAGATTGTGATCACCGAGAAAATTTTGGCTACATGTTAAAAATGCGGCTTCTTTCAGTGAGCTGAAAAAAAAGATTTAAAAAAAATATATTCTGATCTCACTGAAATGAAAAGTGGCCTTTTCAGACAAAAAACTGCCAAAAACAAATTGACAGATAGATTATGATCTATATAAGCAGCCATCTTTACAGGATCTCTTGTAATGTGAGACAGATGAAACCGTTCCCATGGAGGTCTGATGCAAAAGCCTATGCAATAACTCTGGGATATGATATTGAGAACCCTGGGATCCTGAACTGAGCAAGAAAAGGCCTTCTGAAACCAAATTAATCAGCCCCCTACTAAAAGATCTTCTGGACAGGGGGGCGTCCCTTCATACAGATTTCTGATTGGAATTGGACTTTTTGGTCTGCTTGTTCTTCCAGGATGGTATGAAGGAATCAGACTCAAAGTGGGGCATATGATTTCTAGAGGAGTGAATGGAACTAAAATTATTTGTTTGCTTGTACGTCCCCTTAGACTTCTTGTCATGAGGTAGAAAATATAAACTTTTCCCCCAGTGACCGTCTTGATAATTGATTAAATCCAAAAAGCATCTTCCCTTTGAAAAGAACCAACAGCAGTCTATTCTTCGAGACCATATCAGCTTACAAGATTTAAGCCATAAGGCTCTTCTTAATAAAACTACAATGGACATTTTTCTTGATTTCAATTTTTAATTATGTCATATAATGCATCACAAATTAAATCATTAGCCATTTTAAGGACCTTAATGCAATTGTGAATATCCTCAGAAGATTAATTAGAAACCATCTGAGAAAGAGAATCACACCAGAAGGATGTCGCTGTGGCCAGGCAGGTAATCACTACTGCAGGTCTAAGCTGAGGAGCTGTCTGGAAAAATAATTTGCTAAGTAAGGATATAGGGCAGTTATGGCAGTTACCCGTTAGGGTACTTAAGTGCCATAACAGAGGTATTCCTTCACCCCTGTTTCACTCAGAATATTGGAGAGATTATTTTAAATTTGTCCCTGAGTGAAGATAAAGGAGGATTACTGGTTCTCAAGTCAGGTCTGAGCTTCCAAAGAATGATTGGATGGAAAATAATAAAATCTTGCTTGCAGAGCACCTCTCTCAACCTCTTTTCTCAGAGACCAAGAACTAACTGAGTGGGGAGATGAGGTGGGAGGAATTAAAAGCTCTTGTGAGGGTTCTTGACCTCCTCCTGGTGGCAGGAAGTATATCCCACATGTTATGGTTGCTTATGGAAAGAAAACTAAATAGTGTTTCATTATGATTGAACCACCAAGTATGCAAGTATTTAAGGTGATTTTGAAAAATATATTTCTTAGCAAAAAATATTAAAGATTTATCTAGTATCCCAAGATAGTTTGAGCTTGTTTGAGAGCAGACCTAGTTAGAGTACATGTCTAGTTATATATACAAAGTCTTACTTATTTACTTAAACACCAGTACATAGAGAGAACAATGGAAAATGAACATTTTAGTACCTCACTGGGAGCATTATTTTATCTCATGATTCAGATAGAGCATACAAATACACATTTCCAATTCACTTCTATTATCAATTTTGCATTATTAACTTAATACCCATTATTGAAAAAGCAGCAATGCACTTCTGGGAGCTAGCTGAACACATTAGCAAAAGAATGATAAGAGGCATATATGTGCAGCAAATTAGGCGGTCACCTAAGGCCTCACGCTCACAGGGTCCTAACGCTCACAGGGGCTTTGCGGCCTCCTAATTTGCCTAACGCTTTAATTTGTGTTGTTTGATGTGACAGGGGACCTAAACGGTGCTGTGCGCATACACCGTTAAAGTGAATATCAAGTTTGATGAATAAGTGCCCGGTTTTTAAAACCCTATTAAAAACAGGGGCACTTTCATTCATCAAACTTTACATTTCACTCGTTTTGTTAAAGGGACACTGTACCCAAAAAATTTCTTTTGTGATTCAGATTGAGCATGAAATTTTAAGCAACTTTCTAATTTACTCCTATTATCAAATTTTCTTCATTCTCTCGGTATCTTTATTTGAAATGCAAGAATGGAAGTTTTGATGCTGGCCCATTTTTGGTGAACAACTTGGGTTGTCCTCGCTGATTGGTGGATAAATTCATCCACCAATAAAAAAGTGCTGTCCAGAGTACTGAAACCAAAAAAAGCTTAGATGCCTTCTTTTTCAAATAATGATAGCAAGAGAACTAAGAAAAATTGATAATAGGAGTAAATTAGAAAGTTGCTTAAAATTGCCTGCTCTATCTGAATTACAAAAGAAAATATTTGGGTTCAGTGTCCCTTTAAAATACTTACCTTTTATTCTTGAAAGCTGCTCCAGCTATTCCCCCCTCCTGCCGCTCGTCACTTCATAGGTCAACAATGATGAATACGGCATCCTCCAATCCCGACTTCCCCCCAGGGGAATCATTTCCTGAGGCAACGCCGTGATTGGAGGAAGCCGGATTCGTCATTTTTGTCATATGAAGAGGCTTGCGACAGGTGGGGGAAGCGCTGGAGCGGCTTTTAAGATTAAAAGGTAAGTATTTTAACCAAGCGAGTGAAATGTAAAGTTTGATCAATGAAAGTACCCCTGTTTTTAATAGCTTTTTTTAAACCGGGCACTGATTCATAAAATTTGAGATTCACTTTAAATAATTTTATTGCTGGTGGGCTGGGGGAATAATTTATTACACTGGTGCTGGGGGCATAATTTATTGAAGGGGGTTGGGGGCATAATTTCGTACAGGGTGTCTGGGGGCATAATTTCTTACAAGGGGCTGGGGGCATAATTTCTTACAAGGGGCTGGGGGTATGATTTATTACAGGGGGCTGGGGGTATAATTTATTACAGTGGGCTGGGGGTATAATTTAATACAGGGGGCTGGGGGCATCATTTATTACAGGGGGGCTGGGGGTATAATTTATTACAGGGGGGCTGGGGGGCATAATGTATTGAAGGGGGCTGTGGGGGCATAAAGTATTGCTGGGGGACATAATTTATTGAAGGGGTCTGGGGGGGCATAATGTATTATACCTGTGCGGGGGGGGCATCATTTATTACAGGGGGACTGGAGGGCATAATATGTTGTAAACTGATTGATTTATTTTTCTTTAAAACCTTTGTTGACAGATTTATTTTATATTTACACACGTGCAGATGCACACATTTTATCTATACCCTATGTTTGTCTATAGATATTTGAAAATGAATAATTGGTTATGAGATAAATACAATTCTAGAAACTGTGAATTCTAAGTTCATAGAATTAAAGGCTTGTCGTAAAATATGCAATTTATACAGTTAATTTCTATCGCTTGCATTTTTTTTCATTATTGGCGTCAGTGGGGCCTCATGTTTAAGTTTCACCTAAGGCTTCTCAAAGTCTAGAACCGCCACTGGCCACCAATCAGCAGCTAGCTCCCTGTTCCTAGGCCTACCTAGGAATGATTTTAAATAAAGGATACCAAAAGAACAAATCAAAATTAATATATTATGTATGTTTTATTTAAATCGTGAAATAATTTTTTTGTTTCATATCCCTTTAAGTTCATAAATGTTTCGTATAGGAGGGGAAATAATGGGCAAAATCCGCTATTTCAAATAAGAAAATAATGGTAAAGTATATATTTGTAAAAAAATAAATAAAAAAAATTATAAAATAAATAATAGACTCCAGTAGGTACACCCCTTAGCTGCTGTGAGCATACCTAGGTTTATTCTTCAACAAAGGATATCAGCAGAATGAAGCACATTTGATAGCAGGAATAAATTAGAGAACATGATTTTTTTTATTTTTTTTTTACTTTAGTGTCACTTTAAGTTAAAGAAAAGTGTTTACTTTTCTAGTCTTACAAAATTAGCAAACGTTTGATACATGTGTTTCAAGTATTAAAACAAAAAGCTAAAACAACAAAAACCCACACTATCCATTCTAAGCCAGATAACTCACTAGAGAGAAGAAAAAAAAGAGAAATCTATATTACCTTCATACAACTAAAATTTCCAGTATCCAAGTTAGAAGACTTGGTTTTTTTTTTTTTTTTTTTTCTTGTCAAAGACTGTTATTTAACCATGGGAAATAGCAGATATTACATATATAAACTGCTCTAAAGCAGTAACAATTTATCTCCTGTTAACATTTCTGTGTACATTTTTAGTGAACCTATTGTATAAGACTCTCCTGTCCTGTCTTGGCCTAAACTCAGTCTGTTGGTAGTATGTTTGCATGTTTTAAGCAATCCTCGCAGGAATATAGTGGGCACTACCAAAATGCTTTTACATATGTGTTTATCTGTTTGTTTGTTTTTTCATTTTACTCTTATTTAATGTGATTCTCATTACAACACCCTTTTTTATCAAGGTAATATGTTTGGGATGCTATGTTATTATATGCAACAGCTTTATGTAAAGTAAGGACTCAGTGGCACATGTTCTATTTAATATGTCAGAAAATTTAATATTCTACATTCATAACCTGTAAGGTTTAAATTAACAGCAAATATTAGAAGAAGAAAAAAACCTCAGTTGCATTTATGCAGGGGATACATTGGCATAATAGATCACCACCAACCTATCTAGATAAACACTATAAATGTATATGTTCTACTCTTTTTAATATTAAGACAAAGGGTCAGCATGCCATCCTATTTATTTATATTCATAGATATTCATATCATTCAGCAGGTCTTAGATATTCAAGATAGATACATGATAAATATTTGTACTATAAATTAAACTTTCATGGTTGAAATAGAGCATGAAATTTCAAGAATCTTTTCAATTTACTAATTTTTTTACTTACTATTAGCAAATGTATATATTTATCTTGGTATCTTTTGTTGAAAAGTATACCTAGGTAGACTGTAGAGGTGCCATGCACTACTGAGAGCTATCTGGTGATTGGTGGCTGCACACCTATACCTTCTGCCATTGGCTCACTGGATATGTGCCGTTAGGGCTCTGCAGGGGGTAGCTGCTCAGAATTTGACTTTAAAACTATGGGCCCGATCACATATGCGGTCGCCCGCAAAAGCCGGAGTGGGCTATTTTTAGACGCATGTTGCGATCACATCTACGGTTTACTTTTCAGAAAAAATCTGGACACAGTATCGCCCTCTTAGCCTCTCAAAACAGACTGAGATCTCTCCACTCAGTCAAAAAGAAAACAGATAGTAGATTTTATGAGTGGCGCTACCAAGCTGAGGGTACAAATAAAAATTCCTTAAATAAGTCTATATATATATTAATTACCATGTATCACACTTTGAGTCAATACTCTAAAGATAATGTTGTATAGCTTGAAATTGGTTTATATATGTATAATAAATCACAATGAATTAATTGTATATAAATAAACAAACATTTATTCAGTTACCCAATACTGATTATTTGTTATATTAGTGTTAAACGATATATTGAAACATATAGATAGTAACAAGTTGTGGCCACAACTAATAGAGTTAAAAACAATTTCCCTAATAAAGGCAATACCTTTATTGATGCTAGATTTGCTCAGGTAATTGCCTTATACCTAAAAAATAGTACATGCAATAATTTTAAATACAATGTGCAAAGTGAAGAACAAAAAAAATGTTTGCCAATTTTCAATGTCGTTTAAAAATAATGAAAAAATAAAATGGTGAAAAAATAATAAAAAGTGACCAATATATATTTGGTATTTGCCAGCTAATAAAGTTTCAAAAAATAAAGAATAAAAAGTGTTTGTGTTGAACCCTGAATTAATCCTTTAAAGTGAGGTATTGATAGTCCATTTAGTGGATAGTCTCTGGTTCAATCCCAACAAATTTAGTGTGTCTGCTTATGCAGCGTGAGAAACTTAAGATGAACAGTCTCAGTTATGTGCAAGCGAGCGGGTTTGTTACCCTGCAGTTTAAAAGATCGTGATGATGAGCAGATATTATAATCCGATAAGAACAATAATGTGTATGCTGGTATTGAGATCCGGTTAGGATATATTAGGCTTCAGTGCAGCTTTATACTTCTGCTGTTAGACAGACTTACCTGGCTGTGTTCCCTGACGAGCGTTAGTGCCGTACGCTGTGGAAATACTCACAGCTGCTTCACTGCCTTTAACAGCCTCAGTCCGTATGTTCACCGCTAGCTTGTCTGTAGGTGCGGTTTTAATGCAGTTTCCTTAATCCTCCCGGTCACGGGTCTTTTGAGGTTGGTTTGTCAGTAGGAAAAGTTTGATGACTCCACAAGAATCTCCTTTCTACGCGTTTCAGCACCAGTAGTGCCTTTATCAAGATGTTTTCAGGTTACAGCTATCCAACTTCCAGCAAACCAGGGTCAATAGCAGAAATGCAGGAGCTCAGGATATCAGCAGCATACAAATGCGGCACGTATATTTCACCCGTTGGCCGCTATTTTTACTCCCATAAACTAACATAGAACAGGCGTTGCAAGTCTGTATCACATATTCAGCGCAAGGACTTTACTCCATTTTCACCTCGCCACACATAGGCAGACGCAGCAAGCCTTGAGGTGAGTATATGGGCACTGTAACTCCCTGGAAATTTTAACAAACACCTAACGCATGCACAATATGTACCTCTAAACCACCATCCCCCCACCGCAATAACTAATAAATGTATTAACCCCTAATCCTCCAACCCCCAAATCGCAAAGTATCTAATTACACTATTAACCTCTAATCAGCCACCCACCCACATAGGAAAGTGCCTAATAAAGTTATTAACCCCCTAATCTGAAACCCACCAAAAATGCAAAGTATCTAATTACACTATTAACCCTTAATCTGACAACCCCCCACATAGCAAACTACCTTTTAAAACTATTAACCCCTAAATCGCCAACCCCCACAACGTTATCTACCTAATTAACCTAATAATCCCTAAACCGCCATCCCCCCACAATGCAATCTACCTAATTAACTTATTAACCCCTAAACTGCAACCCCCAATGCAAAGAATTAATCTAAGCCCCCTAACCTAACACCCCCTAAATTAAGCCCAATTACATAAAATAAAAAATACTATCTTCTTAAAAAATAAATAAAAAAAATTACCAAAATAAAAAAAATCTTAACTTAAAATTAATATAAAAAAATCATAACATTACATAAAAAACCCTAAGATTAAATTAAAATTAAACATCTAATATTAAAAAAATTAAAAAAATCTAAAATTACATTAAAAAAATAAACAAAATTATCCAAAATAAAAAATAAAATAAACCTAATCTATTACCCCTATAAAAAAGCCACCCCAAAATAAAAACACCCCCTATCTAAGAATAAATAACCAATAGTCCTTAAAAGGGCCTTTTGTAGGGCATTGCCCTGAAGAAATCAGCTCTTTTACATAAAAAACTACAAATTAACCCCTTACAGTAAATAGGGGTTGGATGGGCAGCAAAATAGCTGATTGCCCTTATACGGGCAATGCCCATACAAATGCCCCTTTAGGGGCAATGGGTAGATTAGATTTTTTTAGAGTTGTCTTTTTATTTTAGGGAGTTGGGTGGGTGGAAGGGTTTTATTGTTAGGGGTTAATTGTAGTTTTTTTAATGTAAAAGAGCTGATTGCTTCAGGGCATAGCCTACAAAAGGCGCTTTTAAGGGCTATTGGTAGTTTATTCTTAGATTAGGGGGTGTATTTATTTTAGGGTGGCTTTTTTTATAGGAGTATTAGATTAGGTTTATTTTTTTATTTTGGATAATTTTGTTTATTTTTTTCTGTAATTTTTTTTATTAGATTTTTTATTTTATTTTAATCTTAGTTTTTTTATGTAATGTTGTTTTTTTTATTTTAAATTAGGATTTTTTTATTAAGTTTTAATTTATTTTTCAGAAGATACTTTTTTATTTTATGAAATAGTTAATTGGGGTTAATTTAGGGGGTGTTAGGTTAGGGGGCTTAGTGATTAGAATAATACTTTGTATTGTGGGGGGTTGGCGGATTAGGGGTTAATAGTGTTGATAGGTACTTTGCGTTTTGGGGATGGTAGAGGTTCTGAAAAGTTAAAGAGCCGAATTGTTACTTTGTAACGGATTCAGAAGATCAAAGACCAGGCAGTGACGTCAGACGCCGACTACACGCGGCGGGTCTGAGTTTGCAGTCGCATCGAGGAAAGAAGCAGTAACTGAACCGGCTATAAGGGAGAAGGTAACTCATACGCTAAGTATCATAACACTCATCTGTTCTCACTTTGAACCGCCAAGTTTGGGACTGCATATTATACAACTTTACTGACTTTGTAAAAACCTTAATTGCCATAACAGGAAATATTTCTGTCAAGAAAATACGGCAATTGGAAATTCTTAGAAATTTGATTGCAGAGACTCCCTTGTTATACAGAGTTGCGGGAAACTATTAGGGATTTAGATTCCATTGTTTTTAGGTCTTAGTTTTTATTTTCTACACATTTTTATTGGGGAGACGTCCCTTTATTCTATATTATCAAATCTGATTTTATATTGCTATAATAAATAACTTTTATTAAGATTTATTCTCCTCTTCAGTGGTTTTTTGGAATATATTTGTATGAAATAGATATACCTATATAGTATTTGCATTTAGATACTTTGAAACATCGTTATATTTAGAATTTGTAAGTTAACACATATTGAATACAAAACCTAAAACGTATTGAAATTTTCAGTAAAAGCATTGATTCTATATAGTATTGAATACTAATAATCAAGGAACTTTGGGTGTACAAGATCTATCATAAAGTGCACTTTATTCACATTTTAATAAATCATGATAAATGGTCATACTGTATCTTAAATGTTATATAACACAAATTGCAACACAATATTCATATAAATTAACACTGATAGAAACTTTGGTTTTATAATTCAGAATAATCAACCAAGAAAAATTTAATTATACATACACACATTGTGTTAAATATTCACACATTGGATTTCTTAAGCTTTCACTAGCGCCCTCACGTCCCGCCCCCCTTTTTTTCGTATAATACATTTATTAGGTACTTTGCGATGTGGGGTTGGCGGATTAGGGGTTAATAGTTTAAATAGGTAGATTGCGTTGTGGGGGGATGGCGGTTAAGAGGTTAATACATTTTATTTGTACTTGCGATGTGGGGGGATGGCGGCTTAGAGGTTATTACATTTTATTATTAGTTGTGATGTGGGGGGATGGCAGATATAGGGATTTTAATGTGTTGGGTTCATTTTTGGGAGGCGGGTTAGATTTTTACGGGTGATTTAAACTTTTTTGTTTTTTACTTAGGTGCCAGCAGATAATAAACTGCCATAAATCACTGGCAACTCCAGAAATGTGTATTTCTGCACAGTTCTGTACCTCGCCAGTTTATCCGACTTACAACAGTATATTATCTGCCGTATATGTGATTCACCTGATGTGCGAGGTGAACTTACGGGCGGTAAGGGTAATCTCGCCCTATGTGTTTAACCCATTTGCAGAGGATACACACATAGTTATATGCAGGCTATAATATAACAATAAAATGCTCTAACGTTCCTTTTTACGCTTTTATTTCTGTTTATGTACGTTATGTGAAGTTAAACTTTATTTAAGAATAGTTAGAATGCAATATATTTTCATTGCGTACAGTGCTAAGGAATTTTGTTGCACTAAACAAGTAAATGATGACAATAACAATAATATTAATAATTGTTTATTTTCCCAACTTTTCGGTTTATTTTTCTACTATTACCTACTATTCTGCAAGGCTGTAAAACTGATATCTAATAAGAGTTAGAAAAAACATGCTCTCAGTGGTTTAGTGGGACACAGAGGAACTAAGAAATTAATTTGTTCTTTCTAGGGGCCTGATGTCAGATGAGATGATATAAAAGAATCCCGGCACAATAAAAAGGCAGATTTTGCTTTACTTCTCCAAGGGGCGTTTCCTGCATTTCTGTATCTGAAGGAGAGACAAGCCCAGTGCAATATAGAACTGCATAAAATGAGAGTTTGCTGCATTTAAAATGTGCGCATTGTATTTTATATTTCTTTAGATTTTGTCCTTTGCTTTATTACATTTAAAATATTGCACTTGCTATTTAGTATTTAAATGCATACAGTATCAATTATGTATGCAGCAGTGTATTTACAATTGTGATTTTACAAATTCTGATTATGCTTTGACAGTTTCTGTGTAACTTTAACAAATTAGGGTCATACATTGCAGGGTGGATAAAAATAAATGTGTTTTTATTTAAATCTGTTTTTTTATATTTAAATAGGATTTTTTTAATAAAATGCTTTTTTGGATGAAAAATCAATCTAAAGGTAGTTTCTATTTAAGATACATTATAGTTTTGGCATTTTTTCTGTCTAGAAAACAGTATCATGTATTCTTGGATTTGTAGTTCTTAAAACTGTGAATTTGTGTCTGCAGGAATAATATGCCTGCTCTTCAAAGACACAGGCCTAGATTTGGAGTTCGGTGGTAGCCGTCAAAACCAGCGTTAGAGGCTCCTAACGCTGGTTTTGGCCGCCCGCTGGTATTTGGAGTCAGTGATTAAAGGGTCTAACGCTCACTTTACAGCCGCGACTTTTCCATACCGCAGATCCCCCTACGCCATTTGCGTAGCCTATCTTTTCAATGGGATCTTTCTAACGCCGGTATTTAGAGTCGTTTCTGAAGTGAGCGTTAGAGCTCTAACGACAAGATTCCAGCCGCCTGAAAATAGCAGGAGTTAAGAGCTTTCTGGCTAACGCCGGTTCATAAAGCTCTTAACTACTGTACCCTAAAGTACACTAACACCCATAAACTACCTATGTACCCCTAAACCGAGGTCCCCCCACACCGCCGCCACTCGATTAAAATTTTTAACCCCTAATCTGCCGACCGCCACCTACGTTATATTTATGTACCCCTAATCTGCTGCCCCTAACCCCGCCGACCCCTGTATTACATTTATTAAACCCTAACTTGCCCCCCACAACGTCTCCGCCAGCTACTTAAAATAATTAACCCCTAATCTTCCGACCGCAAATCGCCGCCACCTACGTTATCCCTATGTACCCCTAATCTGCTGCCCCTAACATCGCCGACCCCTATATTATATTTATTAACCCCTAATCTGCCCCCCTCAACGTCGCCGACACCTGCCTACACTTATTAACCCCTAATCTGCCGAGCGGACCTGAGCGCTACTATAATAAATGTATTAACCCCTAATCCGCCTCACTAACCCTATCATAAATAGTATTAACCCCTAATCTGCCCTCCCTAACATCGCCGACACCTACCTTCAATTATTAACCCCTAATCTGCCGACCGGAGCTCACCGCTACTAAAATAAATGGATTAACCCCTAAAGCTAAGTCTAACCCTAACACTAACACCCCCCTAAGTTAAATATAATTTTTATCTAACGAAATAAATTAACTCTTATTAAATAACTTATTCCTATTTAAAGCTAAATACTTACCTGTAAAATAAATCCTAATATAGCTACAATATAAATTATAATTATATTATAGCTATTTTAGGATTAATATTTATTTTACAGGCAACTTTGTAATTATTTTAACCAGGTACAATAGCTATTAAATAGTTAAGAACTATTTAATAGTTACCTAGTTAAAATAATAACAAATTTACCTGTAAAATAAATCCTAACCTAAGTTATAATTAAACCTAACACTACCCTATCAATAAAATAATTAAATAAACTACCTACAATTACCTACAATTAACCTAACACTACACTATCAATAAATTAATTAAACACAATTGCTACAAATAAATACAATTAAATAAACTAGCTAAAGTACAAAAAATAAAAAAGAACTAAGTTACAGAAAATAAAAAAATATTTACAAACATAAGAAAAATATTACAACAATTTTAAACTAATTACACCTACTCTAATCCCCCTAATAAAATAACAAAGCCCCCCAAAATAAAAAATTCCCTACCCTATTCTAAATTAAAAAAGTTACAAGCTCTTTTACCTTACCAGCCCTGAACAGGGCCCTTTGCGGGGCATGCCCCAAGAATTTCAGCTCTTTTGCCTGTAAAAAAAAACATTCAATACCCCCCCCCCCCAACATTACAACCCACCACCCACATACCCCTAATCTAACCCAAACCCCCCTTAAATAAACCTAACACTAATCCCCTGAAGATCTTCCTACCTTGTCTTCACCATCCAGGTATCACCGATCCGTCCTGGCTCCAAGATCTTCATCCAACCCAAGCGGGGGTTGGCGATCCATAATCCGGTGCTCCAAAGTCTTCCTCCTATCCGGCAAGAAGAGGACATCCGGACCGGCAAACATCTTCTCCAAGCGGCATCTTCGATCTTCTTCCATCCGGTGCGGAGCGGGTCCATCTTGAAGCAGGCGACGCGGATCCATCCTCTTCTTCCGATGTCTCCCGACTAATGATGGTTCCTTTAAGGGACGTCATCCAAGATGGCGTCCCTCGAATTCCGATTGGCTGATAGGATTCTATCAGCCAATCGGAATTAAGGTAGGAATTTTCTGATTGGCTGATGGAATCAGCCAATCAGAATCAAGTTCAATCCGATTGGCTGATCCAATCAGCCAATCAGATTGAGCTCGCATTCTATTGGCTGTTCCGATCAGCCAATAGAATGCGAGCTCAATCTGATTGGCTGATTGGATCAGCCAATCGGATTGAACTTGATTCTGATTGGCTGATTCCATCAGCCAATCAGAAAATTCCTACCTTAATTCCGATTGGCTGATAGAATCCTATCAGCCAATCGGAATTCGAGGGACGCCATCTTGGATGACGTCCCTTAAAGGAACCGTCATTAGTCGGGAGACATCGGAAGAAGAGGATGGATCCGCGTCGCCTGCTTCAAGATGGACCCGCTCCGCACCGGATGGAAGAAGATCGAAGATGCCGCTTGGAGAAGATGTTTGCTGGTCCGGATGTCCTCTTCTTGCCGGATAGGAGGAAGACTTTGGAGCACCGGATTATGGATTGCCAACCCCCGCTTGGGTTGGATGAAGATCTTGGAGCCAGGACGGATCGGTGATACCTGGATGGTGAAGACAAGGTAGGAAGATCTTCAGGGGATTAGTGTTAGGTTTATTTAAGGGGGGTTTGGGTTAGATTAGGGGTATGTGGGTGGTGGGTTGTAATGTTGGGGGGGGGGTATTGAATGTTTTTTTTTACAGGCAAAAGAGCTGAAATTCTTGGGGCATGCCCCGCAAAGGGCCCTGTTCAGGGCTGGTAAGGTAAAAGAGCTTGTAACTTTTTTAATTTAGAATAGGGTAGGGAATTTTTTATTTTGGGGGGCTTTGTTATTTTATTAGGGGGCTTAGAGTAGGTGTAATTAGTTTAAAATTGTTGTAATATTTTTCTTATGTTTGTAAATATTTTTTTATTTTCTGTGACTTAGTTCTTTTTTATTTTTTGTACTTTAGCTAGTTTATTTAATTGTATTTATTTGTAGCAATTGTGTTTAATTAATTTATTGATAGTGTAGTGTTAGGTTAATTGTAGGTAATTGTAGGTAGTTTATTTAATTATTTTATTGATAGGGTAGTGTTAGGTTTAATTATAACTTAGGTTAGGATTTATTTTACAGGTAAATTTGTTATTATTTTAACTAGGTAACTATTAAATAGTTCTTAACTATTTAATAGCTATTGTACCTGGTTAAAATAATTACAAAGTTGCCTGTAAAATAAATATTAATCCTAAAATAGCTATAATATAATTATAATTTATATTGTAGCTATATTAGGATTTATTTTACAGGTAAGTATTTAGCTTTAAATAGGAATAAGTTATTTAATAAGAGTTAATTTATTTCGTTAGATAAAAATTATATTTAACTTAGGGGGGTGTTAGTGTTAGGGTTAGACTTAGCTTTAGGGGTTAATCCATTTATTTTAGTAGCGGTGAGCTCCGGTCGGCAGATTAGGGGTTAATAATTGAAGGTAGGTGTCGGCGATGTTAGGGAGGGCAGATTAGGGGTTAATACTATTTATGATAGGGTTAGTGAGGCGGATTAGGGGTTAATACATTTATTATAGTAGCGCTCAGGTCCGCTCGGCAGATTAGGGGTTAATAAGTGTAGGTAGGTGTCGGCGACGTTGTGGGGGGCAGATTAGGGGTTAATAAATATAACATAGGGGTCGGCGATGTTAGGGCAGCAGATTAGGGGTACATAGGGATAACGTAGGTGGCGGCGTTTTACGGAGCGGCAGATTAGGGGTTAAAAGTGTAATGCAGGGGTCAGCGATAGCGGGGGCGGCAGATTAGGGGTTAATAAGTGTAAGGGTAGGGGTGTTTAGACTCGGGGTACATGTTAGGGTGTTAGGTGCAGACGTAGGAAGTGTTTCCCCTTAGGAAACAATGGGGCTGCGTTAGGAGCTGAACGCTGCTTTTTTGCAGGTGTTAGGTTTTTTTTCAGCTCAAACAGCCCCATTGTTTCCTATGGGAGAATCGTGCACGAGCACGTTTTTGAGGCCGGCCGCGTCCGTAAGCAACTCTGGTATCGAGAGTTGCATTTGCGGTAAAAATGCTCTACGCTCCTTTTTTGGAGCCTAACGCAGCATTTGTTTTAACTCTCGATACCAGAGTTAAATTTATGGTGCGGCCAGAAAAAAGCCCGCGGAGCGTTAACAGCCCTTTTACCGCCGAACTCCAAATCTAGGCCACAATGTTATCAAACAGTTGAGATATAGACCTTAAAGGGACATAACCATAAAACATTTTTTTTCATGATTCAGATAGAGCATGCAATTTTCAGATTTCCTTCTTTTGTCACTTTTGCTTCATTCTCTTGGTATCCTTTCTTAAATGCTACTGGGAGCTATCTGAACACATTGGGTGAGCAAATGACAAGCAGCTAGCTCTCAGTAGTGAATTGCTCTTGAGCCTACCTATGTATGCTTTTCAACAATGGATACCAAGAGTACAAAGCTAATTAGATAAGTGGAGTAAATTGAAACTTGTTTAGGATTGCATGTTCTATCTGAATCATTAAACTTTAATTTTGACTTAATGTTCCTGTATTGCCATTGCTCTCCTGCAAATCTATGTACACAAAATAAACTCTTACTAAGATGCAAGAAGCTCAATGAATAGAATATTATTTGGAGTAAAATAGATCTGCACAAGGACAAGTGTGAGGAGGGAGGGGCAAGCAGTACACATGAAATACATTGTTTTATTTAAATAAAGTTATTTACATTGTTGTCATTAGGGTAATTTTTTTTTCTCTTTCCAGCATACAGGTGAGAATTTGATCAAATATGAACCTATTAAACTGGAGATAGTTCACCTCCCAATATTTTCAATAATCTATGTATTTTTAATGGTTAATAATTCAGTTATTTTCTGATATAACTGGAAAAATAATCTGAAAAATTATTATTCTAAAAATGAAACCTGTATGTAGAAAACCATGATTTAAATTGATTTAAATAGATTCTTGCTGCTAGTGATTTAAATTGTGATTTAAATCAATTTAAATTAAATAAAATCCACATGGATGCATTGCATATTTATGTGTATCTTTTAGAAATTCTATTGCACTTTGTAATTTATCTATTTCAGTTTCAGTTTGAGCTTCAATTTCCCATAGAGCTTCATTACTTATGTATGGGCCATATGATCATGGATTCTGAAGTTTGGAAAGAAATTATAGTACAGTCTTCACAGGGGCTGAACTCACTGAACTCTATAAGAAAAGGGGCAGAACCTGGAGAGATGCCTTCCATAGAAAAGAATGAGGCTCTCTGGGATACAGAATTTCACAGGTGAGAGTGAGGTTATCAGGAGAACACCTGCGACATTACACTAATTATATTTTACTATATATTATTACTATATATTTAATTAGTATATATTACTTTTCTGTCAGTTAAATACTTTTTTTGTAATTTTCTAGCAAACTTCATTTGCAAACAGCTGGCGAGATAAATCAATGAAACCAGTTAGTGTAAAATACTAACAGCATTTCATGGGAATTGTGCGAGAGCTTTAGACGCCCCTTTACCTCCTACTTTCTAAAGCTGTTAGTTTTATTTTACAATAGTGCCAATACAAAGTGCAATGAAATTTGTAAAAGATACACAGCAATATATATATATATATATTTATAGTATGATCCTAATTTATTAGAGTAAACCAGAAACATTTAAAGCATAATCAGAATTTGTGAAATCAGTGCTATAAACAGAATGTAATACAATTCAGAAAGTTCACAGCTTAAATGCAATAAAACTAAGGGACCCAATCTGAAGTGTAAAATAATATAAATTACAAAATGTAAATGTAGTAATGCTATACTACACTGGGCTTGTCTTTCTTTCACATACAGGAATGCAGGGAACGCCTCTTAGAGAAATATAGCAAACGCCTGTCTAGAATCTTATGAGAGATCTCACAGTGCTGGAGAATCATTTTAGATAATCTCTTCTGAGTGGAGAGCTTTATGGGTGGCATTCAAGTTAAAAAATTTATAGTTTCACTAAAAGGAGCATAACATTTAACTTTTATTCACACAGTGACACTAGGGGCAACACCTTACGCGTTTTATGTCTAAAACAGGCACTTAATTATAGGAGGCATCTCTCTTCTATATGGGGGCCCGATGATCTAAAGCTTTCCTCTCAGGTGAGATGATCTAAGAAGTTTTGACAGTACGACAAGGTACCACAAATTTCACATTAAGAGAAGTTTAGCTCACTATGCAGGGTTATGTCTGTGAAGGAGAGACTCATATATTAAAATATAAGGTCTAAAAAAATCCCAAAGATTTTGTGTGATTTCCCTATATGGCTGTAAGTTTTGGTCATCAGACTTCTAGGGTCTACACTTTTTTCTTACAGAATTCAAATAGTTCAGCCAATGTGAAGTCTGCTCTATAATTTCTGTCCAAGCCAGAGAATCTTTAAACATCAGAACCTTAATATTGGTCTCATTGTAGGCCTGATGATCTAAAGTTCTCTGGGCTGGCGAGATTATTAATGAATGTTCGCCAGTACTTCCAGTTCCCTGGTGGAATGAGCTAAAGTTACTTTTTACACTGAAAACATGGTGCTTTGCTAAGGGGCGTATACTAAATGTTTTAATGAAAAGTGCACAATAAAATTTGTATTTTAAACATCAAACAAAACAAATAATTGAACACAAAAATAATCAGGGAAATTTGTATTGTTCATGTGCATAAAAAAATTGTAATTAAATTCTTTACCAAAAATCATTGTTTATCAAAAACGTAAAATTTGTATGTAAATTACACAAGAATAAATCATATTAACTATGCACAGCCTAAATCATAATTTAAGTACACTGGATGTGCAAAAAAAAAAAGCCTAAATTTGTACTTAAAAGTACAAAATACAAAGTTTAATTGTTGTTCTTCCCTATAATGGGCTGAACTTCGGCGTTTTTAAAGTTGTCTCTCTAATCCCAGCGTAATTCTGTAAAGATTTCTCTCTGCAGATCACACAGTTTTTTGGCAAGCTTTTCTCAAAACACTCAAAATACTTATAATTCTAATAGACAAACACATACAGTACAGAAAATATAGGTGATTGTAAGTTGCATTGCACTACTGGCAGCTAAAAGAGTCTCACGGCATGAGAACAAGGCTCCCATTGGAGCCTATGGAAGCACGCTGTCGTGAGCACAATGCTTCCGTGCAATGCGAACTCAACACTATTTTCGCATTGCACAGCACTTGCATTACCAGCACACATTTGGGTGCACTGGTATTACTCAGTTGAGAGCAAATATTGTTTTTGCGGAAGCAATATTTTCTCTCATCGTGTAATCTATTTAAAAATACTTAGAACGTTTTCCCCTATGTGAAGAACATTGGAATGTAAAATATTTACAGTACATACACAGTAAAACACATTAATAAATATTAAATATGAATAAAAATTATTTGTGGAAAAGGTTTAAAATTATGTGTCTATTTTTAAATATATTTTTAAACCCAGGCTTGTCTGGGGTTAACTGTCTGTGACTCTGGAGACAGCACAGCTATAGCACCCAGGGCTGAGCATGCTGCAGGGTCATGGGATGTGTACCCAGTCCAGTCTGAGAGTGCAGTCCCCTTCTGTGTTTTGTATATGTCTACGGTGATTACATAAGTCTGTGAACCCCGACTTTTTCCCAGTTTGTTTGATTGAGAGGTTGCATTTGTGTGGCTGTTTTAGGGACCCAGGTTTTGGAAAAGACCTTGACCTAGTACCTGGGCTTGTCCTATTTGGCCAGATGCGGTAACTAACTCTTCCAGTTTTGCTTTTAATCTTAGTTGAGAGCTTGTAAGCGAGTGTTGGACATTCTCTGTGTGTTAATTTATTTTGTCATTTTCCCTATGGGCCTTGCACCCAGGCTTGTTTGGGGTTAACTGCCTGTGACTCTGGAGACAGCACAGCTTCCTGAAAGTGCTATAGCACCCAGGGCTGAGCATGTTGCAGGGTCATGGGATGTGTACCCAGTCCAGTCTGAGAGTGCAGTCCCTTTCCGTGTTTTGTATATGTCTACGGTTATTACATAAGTTTGTGAACCCTGACTTGTTCCCAGTTTGTTTGTTTGAGAGCTTGCAATTGTGTAGCTGTATTAGGGACCCAGGTTTTGGAAGAGACCTTGACGTGGTACCTGGGCTTGTCCCATTTGGCCTGATTCGGTAACTAACTCTTCCAGTTTTGCTTTTAATCTTAGCTGAGAGCTTGTAAACGAGTGCTGGACTTTCTCTGTGTGTTGTATTCATTTATTTTGTAATTTTCCCTTTGGGCCTTGCACCCAGGCTTGTCTGGGGTTAACTGCCTGTGACTCTGGAGACAGCACAGCTTCCTGAGAGTGCTATAGCACCCAAGTTTGAGCATGTTGCAGGGTCATGGGATGTGTACCCAGTCCAGTCTGAGAGTGCAGTCCCCTTCCGTGTTTTATATATATATATATATATATATATATATATATATATATATATATATATATATATATATATATATATAGTAAAAATCCAAGACAGGTGCACTCACTTCCTCATTAGCATACGCTGGGGTGCATATGCAAAACTGAATCCAGAGCAAAAAGTTACAAAGACAATACAGCACTCACCGATCTTTTCAGCATAAAATCAAGCTTTATTCAACAACTATTAAAATATCATAGCCCAAACGTTTTGGTGCCCATCTGGCACCTTTCTCAATGGGTTAGTATCCAGCAAATTACAGTCTGCCAAACATATCCACCACACCCCTATTTATATCCCAACCATGACACTTCCTGTTTGCTGCAGCCAATCCGGATGCCTGCATGCCTCACACGTCGTGTGTTATACACCAGCAAAGCCACATGGCTAATTAACATATCAGAACGAGATCAGTCATGTGATCATGACGTCACCATTCACTACTTACAGCATACACGGCATCCGCACAATCTGACTATTCGCAGCAAGCAAGTTAATTCCCTAGCTTAAAGAAACAGCTCTCTTATATATACAAAGTAATAAATACCAAAATAATACTTAAAATTACTGCTATAAGCAAACACAGGCCTTAAAGGGACGGTATACACTCATTTTCATATAACTGCATGTAATAGACACTACTATAAAGAATAAGATGCACAGATACTGATATAAAAATCCAGTATAAAATGGTTTAAAAACGTACTTAGAAGCTTTCAGTTTAGCTCTGTTGAAAAGGAATTTGGAAAGCCCACTGCAACTGGGAAATAAGACACCGCCCCTCCCCTTCTTTTGCATATGAAAAGACCCTTTACACAAACAGCAGCAAGCTGGAGAAGGTAGATGACGGTATTCACATAAAACTTTGGGGCTTGGTTAGGAGTCTGAAAATCAGAGCAATGTTCTTTAAAAATAAGCAAAATTATACATTTCTTTTAAAAAAAACAACTTTATGGGCTTTATAAATAGATCATCTACAAAACATTTATGCAAAGAAAAAATGAGTGTATAATGGACCTTTAAGGCTTACTGACACCATCAAATCTCAAGGAGTATGGTAAACACTTGTGTCAGTGTCCAATGTTGAGGATAGCACAATCGCAAGTCCAGGGTTGCTATTGGGCCATGATTTCCACTAGAATTACTCAGTTAATAAAAAAAAGGACTTAGATCTAGCATCGTGTTAAGTCCCTTTGGGGCTACAGTGTCTAAATACATTGGGTCTCAGCTTGGAGCAACTTCTTGTGTCTATTTCCTCCCCTTTTAAATGGAGGTATGTAATTTATCAACATTGTGCGTATACTCGCAGCTGTGTGTCCAGCATGCACAAAGTGATGTGCCACTGGTTGATTTGAAGTGCCATTCACAATAGCCTTCCTTATGGCATAGCGATGGTTAGCCATGCGCTCCCGGAATGAGGTTATAGTTTTCCCAACATACACCAAGGAATACGGACAAGATAATATGTACAAAGCTTTTCAAGGGTGGTGTTAAATTATTGTGAACAAGCCAAGGTTGAAAAACTATTTTCTAACTTAACAAAAGGGGAAAAACAAGCATTAAGCTCATTACAGGCTGACACATCTATTATAATACATACAGCTGACAAAGGGGGCTCTATAGTCATCCAGAACTATCAGGATTATAGGAAAAAAGCTCTTAGACAATTGGCTGACACGAAGGTATACACTAAGTTGAAAGGCAATCCTATTAACACATTTAAGAAAATGATTGACACATTACTGAAATATGGGTTTGAGGCTGGTATTATTGATGACAATGAATACGGCTATGTGATGACAGATTATCCGGTTATACTGGTACTATTTCTATAACCAAAGTTACATAAATCATTGGCTAATCCTCCTGGCAGACCGATTGTTTCTGCCAGAGGCGCGCTCTGTTCACCGGTGGCTGAATTCATTGACTTCAATCTCCAGCCAGTTGTCAAGGATTCTTTCTCCTTTCTGGTGGACTCTTCTACTCTACTAATATGCTAATCTTTACATGCTATGGTATGAGACCTATGTTATGAAACCACAGTTGTCATCTAATATGAAATTTTACATAAGATACATTGACGATGTGTTTCTTGTTTGGAGGGGTACCGCTAGGGATTTGGAAGAATGGATTAAAAAGCTGAATAGCCTTGAATCCCCATTATGTTTTAAATTTGAATATAGCTTGGTCTCAGTCCCCTTCTTGGAGATTAATATTTCTAAAGTGAAGAAGGATGATGGATTTATTTTTGGCACCTCGCTATATTCAAAGCCAACTGATAGAAGCTCGTTACTCAGGACATCAAAAGAGAGGTGTGATCTCCTCCCAACTCACAAGATGGCACGGATAGCACTACGGCCAGCCAGGAAGTGACTATGAAAGAAAAATTAAAACAGAGGGGCTACAGATGGAAGAACATTGAGAAGACATCTGAGAAACTGAAGTCACAGACTCAAACTATGCTGCTAAATAGGGAAAAGCTAAAGGAAGATTCTAAAAAGGTGTTAAACTTCATTACCACATACACCCCTCTATATAGAACACTGGAAGAGTCCATCAGAAGGAATTGGGATATTGTACGGTCAGATATGTCTTTGCCATTCACACGCATGGAGGTTCAAGGATGGTGTATAGGAGAGCTCTAAATCTAAAAGATATGTCCACAACGATCCAACTAGATGTTACCAGAAAACATCCTGAAGAAGAAAATTGGGCTGCTATAAGTGCAGTGATTGCCCTACATGCAATAGCATGATTATGGGCCCTATATTCCATCATCCCTTCAAAGGAAGATGCTATAAAATCATGCATAGACTGACATGCACAAGTGAATATGTGATATATATATTATCTTGTCCGTGTTCCTTGGTGTACGTTGGGAAAACTATAACCTCATTCCGGGAGCGCATGGCTAACCATCGCTGTGCCATAAGGGAGGCTATTGTGAAGGGCACTTCAGATCAACCAGTGGCACATCATTTTTTGGGCAGACTGGACACACAGCTGTGTGTATACGCACAATGTTGATAGATTACATACCTCCATTGAAAAGGGGAGGACATAGACACAAGAAGTTGCTCCAAGCTGAGACCCAATGGCATAGACACTGTAACCCCAAAGCGACTTAACACGATGCTAGATCTCAGTCTATTTTTTTTAACTGACTAATTCTAGTGGAAATCATGGCCCAATTAACTTGCTTGCTGCGAACAGTCAGATAGAGTGGATGAGGTGTACACCTTAAGTAGTGAATGTTGATATCATGATCACATGACTGATCTTGTTCGGATACGCTAACTTTTTGGACAGCAGATATGATGGAGATTTAATTCAGAAAGAGATTGATAGAACAATGGAAATGCCTAGAGAAAGTTTGCTGAAATCGCAGGTAAAATCAAAGGATAAAAATAGGGACAGGCTAGTGTTTGTCTCTAAATTTAATGAATTGAGTACACAAATCCAGAAAATCATTTGTAAACACTGGTATATTTTAAAAAATTTCAACCCAGGCATACCAGAGTTCCAGAATGTCCCCATGCCAGGCTATAAAGAGGGGTTAATCTAAGAGATACCTTAGTTAAGGCGGATATTGGTAGTGCTAGAATTGATAGGCAAAGATATATCACTGGTAAAAACATGGGATGCTATCCATGTCTTGGATGCTCTCATTGTAACAACATGATAAAGGGGCCCATTTTTGTACATCCACAATCAGGAAAAAAGTTTTGGATAAAAGATTTTCTGACATGTAATACCGATTATGCTATTTATCTCCTTAAATGCCCATGTGGCTTAATTTATATAGGTGAGACGACCCGCAGGCTCCGTGTTAGGATTACTGAGCATAAGTCGAGCATAAAGAGAAAAAATTTGAAGTCCCCTGTAGCTACTCATTTCTTAGAGGCCCAACATGGAGTTAGTCAACTTAGGTTTCAAGTATTGGAGCATGTTCCCCCTGTAGACGAGGGGGTGATAGAGAGCAGCATCTTAAACAAAGAGAGGCATTTTGGATTTTTACTTTAAATTCATTAACACCATTGGGTATGAATAAGGATTATGATTAATCTGTTTTTTTGTAGGAAAATTACTTTGGAAAATCGAAGTGCATTATTAATCTCTTTTCTTTCCTGAATGGATAGTGTTGTATACAGAAATAGATGTTCCCCAGTCTTTGTGAGATTCTATAGTGATGAAAAAGAAAAAAAGGAAAAAAAGAAATCAAGACAAAAATATTTAAGTATTTTTCATAATATTTATTGTTGTTTCCTAATCATTGTGTAATGTTTCACCTCTTTCTTTTTTGTAAAGGTGAATAGGTTATTAACTGTTATAGAGTAATATTAAGGAGTAGGATATTTACATATGCTGATGAGAAAATGTCACGGTTGTGGTGTATAAACAGTTAATTGTTGTTTGGTGGGTGTGTCCTTAGGGGTATTTAGGGAGGAAGTGGAAATGGTGTATTTATGGCATGATGAAGGACATGTAGTCCGAAACGTCGCTGTCTTTTTGTGCTCTTGGCCACAAATAAAATTTGGTAATTATCCATTGGAGTGCTGCTATTCTTTTTTATACTTGTTCGGATATGCTAATTAGCCATGCGGCTTTGCTGGTGTACAATACACTACGTGTGAGGCATGCAGGCATCCGGATTGGCTGCAGCAAACAGGAAGTGTCACAGTTGGGGTATAAATAGGGGTGTGGTGGATATGTTTGGTAGACCGTAATTTGCTGGATTCTAACCCATCGAGAAAGGTGCCAGATGGGCACAGAAACGTTTGGGCTATGATATTTTAATAGTTGTTGAATAAAGCTGGATTTTATGCTGAAAAGACCGTTGAGTGCTGCATTGTGTTTGTGACTTTTTGCTATATATATATACAGGGAGTGCAGAATTATTAGGCAAGTTGTATTTTTGAGGATTAATTTTATTATTGAACAACAACCATGTTCTCAATGAACCCAAAAAACTCATTAATATCAAAGCTGAATATTTTTGGAAGTAGTTTTTAGTTTGTTTTTAGTTTTAGCTATTTTAGGGGGATATCTGTGTGTGCAGGTGACTATTACTGTGCATAATTATTAGGCAACTTAACAAAAAACAAATATATACCCATTTCAATTATTTATTTTTACCAGTGAAACCAATATAACATCTCAACATTCACAAATATACATTTCTGACATTCAAAAACAAAACAAAAACAAATCAGTGACCAATATAGCCACCTTTCTTTGCAAGGACACTCAAAAGCCTGCCATCCATGGATTCTGTCAGTGTTTTGATCTGTTCAGCATCAACATTGCGTGCAGCAGCAACTACAGCCTCCCAGACACTGTTCAGAGAGGTGTACTGTTTTCCCTCCTTGTAAATCTCACATTTGATGATGGACCACAGGTTCTCAATGGGGTTCAGATCAGGTGAACAAGGAGGCCATGTCATTAGATTTTCTTCTTTTATACCCTTTCTTGCCAGCCACGCTGTGGAGTACTTGGACGCGTGTGATGGAGCATTGTCCTGCATGAAAATCATGTTTTTCTTGAAGGATGCAGACTTCTTCCTGTACCACTGCTTGAAGAAGGTGTCTTCCAGAAACTGGCAGTAGGACTGGGAGTTGAGCTTGACTCCATCCTCAACCCGAAAAGGCCCCACAAGCTCATCTTTGATGATACCAGCCCAAACCAGTACTCCACCTCCACCTTGCTGGCGTCTGAGTTGGACTGGAGCTCTCTGCCCTTTACCAATCCAGCCACGGGCCCATCCATGTGGCCCATCAAGACTCACTCTCATTTCATCAGTCCATAAAACCTTAGAAAAATCAGTCTTGAGATATTTCTTGGCCCAGTCTTGACGTTTCAGCTTGTGAGTCTTGTTCAGTGGTGGTCGTCTTTCAGCCTTTCTTACCTTGGCCATGTCTCTGAGTATTGCACACCTTGTGCTTTTGGGCACTCCAGTGATGTTGCAGCTCTGAAATATGACCAAACTGGTGGCAAGTGGCATCTTGGCAGCTGCACGCTTGACTTTTCTCAGTTCATGGGCAGTTATTTTGCACCTTGGTTTTTCCACACGCTTCTTGCGACCCTGTTGACTATTTTGAATGAAACGCTTGATTGTTCGATGATCACGCTTCAGAAGCTTTGCAATTTTAAGAGTGCTGCATCCCTCTGCAAGATATCTCACTATTTTTGACTTTTCTGAGCCTGTCAAGTCCTTCTTTTGACCCATTTTGCCAAAGGAAAGGAAGTTGCCTAATAATTATGCACACCTGATATAGGGTGTTGATGTCATTAGACCACACCCCTTCTCATTACAGAGATGCACATCACCTAATATGCTTAATTGGTAGTAGGCTTTCGAGCCTATACAGCTTGGAGTAAGACAACATGCATAAAGAGGATGATGTGGTCAAAATACTCATTTGCCTAATAATTCTGCACTCCCTGTATATATATATATATATACAATGAGAGCACTCTCACTTACAAAGGGTTAGATGCCAGGGTGCTAGCAGATATGGATATATAAATGAAGGAAAGCACTCTCTGGTCTTTTAGTGAAAATTTAATAAATCAAGCGTGACGTTTCGGGGACACACTCACTCACACTGTCTGAGGAAGGGGAGTGTGTCCCCAAAACGTCACGCTTGATTTATTAAATTTTCACTAAAAGACCAGAGAGTGCTTTCCTTCATATATATATATATATATATATATATATATATATATATATATATATATATATATATATATATATATATATATATATATATATATATAAATAAATAAATAAATAAATAAATAAAACACGGAAGGGAACTGCACTCCAAGACTGGACCAGGTACACATCCAGTAACTCAGCAACATCCAGCCCTGGGTGCTAAATAGCACTCCAAAAAAGCTGTGATGTCACCAGAGCCACAGGCAGTTAACCCCAGTCCGGAATGGGTGCAAGAAACAAGGGGGATTACAAACAAAAAGTAATACAACACATAGAAACACCCAGCACTCACCAGCTAGCTCACAGCTAAGATAAAATCACAACTGGAAAGGTTAGTCACCGCATCTGGCCAAATGGGAAAAGCTCAGGCACCACGTCAAGGTCCTTTCCACTGCCTGAGTCCCTAACACAGCCACACCATGCAAACTCACAAAGCCAAACAAACTGAGAACAAAGAAGGGGTGCACAGGTGGATGTAATCACCCAGAGAAATACAAAACATGGAAGGGAACTGCACTCCAAGACTGGACCAGGTACACATCCAGTGACTCAGCAACATCCAGCCCTGGGTGCTAAATAGCACTCCAAAAAAGCTGTGATGTCACCAGAGCCACAGGCAGTTAACCCCAGTCCGGAATGGGTGCAAGAAACAAGGGGGATTACAAACAAAAAGTAATACAACACATAGAAACACCCAGTACTCACCAGCTAGCTCACAGCTAAGATAAAATCACAACTGGGAAGGTTAGTCACTGCATCAGGGCAAATGGGAAAAGCTCAGGCACCACGTCAAGGTCCTTTCCTTAGCCTGAGTCCCTAACACAGGCACACCATCATGCGAGCTCACAAAGCCAAACAAAGAAGGGGTGCACAGGTGGATGTAATCACCCAGAGAAATACAAAACACGGAATCCCCCTTGTTTCTTGCACCCATTCCGGACTGGGGTTAACTGCTTGTGGCTCTGGTGACATCACAGCTTTTTTGGAGTGGATGTCTTGAAATCGGTTTATAAAGGTGATAACTTTATTTATACAAAAATATATAACAAATGATGAATGAAACATATTGATTTTACACAAAGGATGCTATACTTGAGATTAAGCGAACATTACCATCACTTTAAGTTTTATTTCACAGGTAAGTTTGTATTTATTTTAACTATGTAGTTAGTAAATAGTTAATAACTATTTACTAACTTGTCTAGTTAAAATAAATACAAACTTACCTGGGAAATAAAAATAAAACCTAAGCTAGCTACAATATAACTATTGTATGGTATGTATTTAGTTTTAAATAGGAATTATTTAGTTAATAATTGAAAGTTTAATTTAGCTCTATTTTAATTATGTTAAAGTTAGGGTGTGTTAGGTTTAGGTTTAGGGTTACGTTAGGGTTAGGTTTAGGGGTTAATATGGTTTCATTTAGGTTGTTTTAATGTGGGGGGCTAGCAGTTTAGGGGTTAATAGATTTATTTAGTGGTAGTGATGTAGGAGGCCAGAGGTTTAGGGGTTAATAGCTTTATCTAGTGTCGACGATGTCGGGGAGCGGCAGAATAGGGGTAAATATATTTATTATAGTGTGGGCGATGTTGAGGTGCAGGGGAATAGGAATTAATAACTTTAGTATAGTGGCGGCATAATAGGGAGTGGCAGATTAGGGGTTAATAGCTTTATTTCTGTGGCGGCTATATCGGGAGCGGCAGATTAGGGGTTAATAACATGATGTAGGTGTCGGCAATGTTGGGGGCAGCAGATTAGGGGAGTTTAGACGTGGGGTTTATGTTAGGGTGATAGGTTTAAATATAACTTTTTTCCCCCATAGACATCAATAGGGCTGTGTTACGGAGCTTTTCATTCCGCGCTTCAGGTGTTAGTTTTTTTTCTGACACCTTCTCCTCATTGATGTCTATGGGGAAAGCGCGCACAAGCACATCAAAACAGCGCTTGAATAGTGTGCGGTATGGAGCTTAAAGCCACCATATTGCACGCACAAGCCGGCTGTTTGAAAACTTGTAATGGCTGCGCTATATGGGGTTACATAATGCAACTTTTGTTGCGTTCATTAATTTCCCTATAGCGCGCATAACTCATAATCTAGCTGTTAGTTTGCAATATGTCACCCACGCTAACGATAGCATGCCAATAACCCTTAATGGGTTATGGATTCAAAAAGCAAATTCAACATTTATAAAAATTAACCTAAAGAAGCAATTTTCAAACATTTTATAGTCTGTAGCTGGTGTAACAAGTCATTGGAAACACATTAAAGGGACAGTCTATTCAAAAATAAACTTTCATGATTCCGATAGGGTATGTAATTTTAACAACTTTCAAATGTACTTTTATCATAAATTTTACTTTGTTCTCTTGATACTCTTAGTTGAAAGCTAAACCTAGGTAGGCTCATATGCTAATTTCCTAACCCTTGAAGGCTGCCTCTTTTTGAGTGCATTTTGACCTTTTTTCACAACTAGAGGGCATTAGTTCATATGTGCCATATAGATACCATTGTGCTCACGCCTGTGGGGTTACCTAGGAGTAAGCGCTGACTGCCTAAAATGCAAGTCTGTCAAAAGAACTGAAATAATGGGGCAGTCTGTAGAGGCTTAGATATAAGGTATTCACAGAGGTAAAAAGTGTATTAATATAACTGTGTTGGTTATGCAAAACTGGGAAATGGGTAATAAAGGGATTATCTATCTTTTTAAACAATAACAATTCTGGTGTAGACTAAAACAATTTTACATTACATTGTCCCATTAAGTACCACAGGCTGTTTCAATTGGTTATGGTTGTGTGAAATGAGAGCCTTATGTGGAATCATTTATAATTCAAAGGGTCAGTGAAGTCAAAATTAAACCTTCATTGTTTAGATAGAAAAAATGTCTAATTTATTTCTGTTATTAAATGTGTCCGTTCTCTTGGTATCCTTTGTTGAAGAGTAAATCTACATAGTTTCATACAAGCTCAGGAGCATGCACGTTGCTTTAGTATTCTATGGTAGCAGAATTTTGCAACAATATTTGTAGCAGCATTATACACTGTTGCAAACACTACTGCCATAGAGTACTAAAGACACGTGCACGCTCCTGAGCTTTTATGAAACTACGCAGATTTACTCTTCAACAAAGCATTCCAGGAGAACAAAACAATTTGATAACAAAAGTAAACTGGAAAGTTGTTTAAAACTGCATGTTCTATCTAAACCATGGAAGTTTAATGTTGACTTTAATGTCCCTTTAAAATAAATGGTGTGCATGAATGAGTCTTGCAAATGAGTCCATGGTACCAAAGAAGTTAAAAAGGCATCTCCACACTAAACATTCATCTCTATGAATTGTTTTAATTTGTTGTCATGTTTTACTATAAAATATATATTGTTAAAGAATGTAGTGTATACTGTAAATACTATAAATGTATGGTTAATTACACAAGAATCCAGCATTAAGAACGCAGGTGTGCCACAACATAAATTTGCATTGTCAAGTCTGCTGCACACAGAAATATATTGGAAGAGGCTGCAATTAATATTTTGACCTCAGTAATTTATTTTTCAAATCAAAGTGCTGCTGGTGCCACCTAATATATAACAATGCAGCTAGTAGATTTTTTGGTAGAATTATTCATGTTGTTAGATATGTATTACTGTATTAGCATATATAATTGTAATCAGGAACTGTTTACTATATCACAATCAAAATAATGTGAAATGTAGCAAAAAGCGTTATTTTCAAATGTCAATTAATTTTTACAATGGCCTTGTACTTAAAGATAACACATTATGCAGTAGAATTACATAATTATCAAGTACATAATAAAAAGACAATACAACAACACTTAGGGGAAGATTTACCAATGTCTGTCCGACATGATATGCTGTAGCGTATCATGTCCGTCAGACATCGCTGAATGCCGACAGCATATGCTGTAAGCATTTATCATTACACAAGCAGTTCACCAGAACTGCTTGTGCAATGCCGCCCCCTGCAGATTCGCAGCCAATCGGCCACTAGCAGGGGGTGTCAATCAGCCTGATCGTATAGGATCGGGCGGATTGAAGACCACAGCCTCAGAGGCAGCGGACAAGTTCATAACTGCTGTTTCTTGAAAGCCTTAAGCCTTGCGCAGAAACAAGGGGAACAAGGGCCATTAAATCTACCCCTTACTCTGGATTACAGATAAGCAGTAGATTTTTTTCTGACAAATTAATTTTTTTCTCCCATCTTCCACCCCCTGTATCATGTGACACACATCAGCCAATCGCAGACTAGTATTCGTATACCCTGTGAGCTTGTGCACAAACTCAGTATGATCTTATTCCCCAGAAAGTGTGAATATAAAAAGACTGTGCAAAATTTGATAATGGAAGTAAATTGGAAAGTGTCTTAAAACTACATGTTCTATCTGAATCATAAAAGTTTATTTTGACTTGAGTGTCCCTTTAATTAAAAGGTATATGATTCACCTGTTGGTTTAACTCTCAAGGTAAGATTATCATAGAATGGTGATTACTTAGTCTCTCTCTCTCTCTCTCTCTCCATAAATGTTAAGAACATTTTAATAAGAAAACAACTTTAGATACATATTGAATTACAAGTTCTAATATTCACATACAAGAAGATTGGCATTTATACATTGTTCTATTTATCGAGAAATCTTTATTGTTAAGTTGGGAACATTTCTATCCTTATCCCCATCTCCAACTTCAAATGAGTGCCAATGTATAAATGCTTCAATGCTTTCTTAGTCACATCTTTGGGAAAGGGAGACGGAGAGGAGTAGAAAATGTCCAATATATAAATGTTTCAATGTTTTATTTCATCACATTCTTGGAAAATGGAGAGAGGAACGGAGAGGAAGAAGGAGAGAAAAATAAAAAAAGATCTTACATTCTGCAGATAAACTACATTATATATTATTGTCAAATACCTATCAATATAAAACTCATTACACCTTTACTGCACTTCTCAATGCATCCTGTCTTTTTACCTCGCTGAGTCGCTAATCAGATCTCAATTGTTCCTTTGATTTGATGTCTGTAAGAGTGCTCCAATAGTGCTGATGAGCTGTTCCAGCGCTCATTTACTTATCAGGTTAATTAGTGGAACTTCTGCTTGTAGTTACTTACCGACCTGCTTTTCCTGTTCTTCAATGTTTACATTCTTAGTTTCTCAGTCTACTGGAAAACCACAGCCAAATACCACAAAAGAATGCTTGCTACAATATAAAATGCTTTATTTCTGCAAAAAATACATTCATATTCATTGCACAGGCATACTGACAAAAGGCTTAGGGCTAGATTACAAGTGGTGCTCTGTTGCACCCGAGCGATATCGGGTGTTTGCGCTTTAGAAATAGCACACGTATTAAAAATTAAAAGTAAACGTGATCGTGAAAGCCAAATCGGACTTTACGCTTGTCGGGTTATATCGACTGATCTGAAACACTTGCATAAAGGGTAGTGCAATAAAAAAAAATTGCAATAAACACAACATAAATACATTCAAGATTACAGTTACACTCATATAAACACAATCTGAAAACAAATTGTCATAAAAATATTACAAAAAAAGCTATAAGGGATAAAAAAGTATATGGTATATGACAAGATATATAGATATAGATATCTATTTTACATTAACATTATCATATATATATCAATATTTACTGATAAAAAAAAATTAAAAATCTATGTGAAGAACATAGGAATGTAAAATATGCGTAACAAGCATCAGGTTGCTTTAGGCCTAGCGCACATGAAGAATTACTAATCTTACATTGTGTTATTGAAATATTACATATAAAATATTGAAAAAATGCTAAATAACACATAGAATTTATATACATATATATAAGGATTTGTGGACAATATACATTTTTATTGGCAAAATGTATCAACTTGCAGGTGTACATTTTCCCAAGTAGGGATCCTGTCCACCTGCAATCAGCACTCAGCAATGTTGCCCCCTGCTTCTACGCAATCACTTGTTACAGCAGGGCATGTCAATCACCCAGAATGAGCAGAGTGTTGATTGATCTCACCACCTTTAAGGTGTCCGAGTGGCAGAAGAAACAGTTTCTGCTTCTTATATATTTGGCAGCAGGATCGCTAATCTTAACCAACTACATATAGCCTAAAAAGTTGCAAATACAGCTTCATAAATCTATCCCATTGATACATTTCAGGTAACACTTGGCCCTCTTTTCATAAAGATTATATTTCACAAATCCTTACAGTGCTTCATCAGGTACCTGGGTTGCAGACTTCATGTAGTCGGAAACAATTTAAGTTTGCGAGTGTGTATGTGTGTGTGCATGTATATCTGTGTTTTTGTGTGTGTATGTATGTATGTATGTGTGCATATATATGTGTGTTTGTGTGTGTGTGAGAATATGTTTATGTGTGAATGTCTGTATGTGTTTGTATATATATATGTATGTTTGTGTGTGCTTGTGTGTGTGTGCGCGAATGTCTGTAGGTGTGTATGTGCATGTATATGTGTGTTTGTATGTGTGTGTGTGAGTGTGTGTATGTGAATGTGTGTATGTTTGTGCGTGAGTATATATGTGTGTTTGTATGTGTGTGTGTATGAGTGTGTGTGTGTGCTTGTGTGTGCGTGCGAATGTCTGAAGGTGTGTGTGTGGGTATATATGTGTGTTTGTATGTGTGTGTGAGTGAGTGTGTATGTGCAAGTGTGTGTGCGTATATATGTGTGTTTGTATGTGTGTGTGTGTGAGTGAGTGTGTGAGTGTGTGAGTGTGTATGTGCGAGTTTGTGTGTGCGTGTGAATATGTGTGTGAGTGTGTGCGACTGTGTGTATGTGTGTGTGTGACTGTGTATGTGTTATTACCCAGACAATATTTTCTATATTATTTACTGAACCAAAGAGGTTCAGTAAATCCATTAAAATGGAACTTCTTGCCGTCACAGCAAAAAGGTAGAATAATATTTCAGTTTAGATAAAAAATATTTATTAGCTCAACACGTTTCAATGTTGAAACGCGTTGAGCTAATAAATATTTTTTATCTAAACTGAAATATTATTCTTCCTTTTTGCTGTGATGGCCAGAAGTTCCATTTTAATGGATTTACTGAACCTCTTTGGATCATTGCTACCAGATACCTGAGGGGCACACTTCAGACAAGTGGATACCATGCAACTCATGGAGTGATCATACTGCACCTTTATTAATTGGCTTTTACATACAAATCAAGCCTTTTTCTTTTTATCATCAGAGAGATTATAATTCCCAAAGACCTGCGCCATCTACTACTGCGACCTTATCTCAAATAACAGTCCCTGGGGAGAGACTGTAAGAAGGCAGTCTAACCATAAGGAGAGTATTAGTTCTCAGTCCATTTGTAACAGATTATTGTATATTTTACCATTTTACATTATCTGTACATCCTTTTCCTTAAAATAAATACAAACATGCCTGTAAAATAAAAATAAAGCCTAAAATAGCTACAATGTAACTATACATTATATTGTAGCTAGCTTAGGGTGGTTTATTTTATAGGTAAGTATTTAGTTTTAAATAGGAATAATGTAGTTAATGATAGTAATTTTATTTAGATTTATTTAAATAATATTTCAATTAGGGGGTGTTAGGGTTAGACTTAGGTTTAGGGTTAATAAATTTAATATAGTGGCAGGTGGCGGCGGTGTCCGGAGCAGCAGATTAGGGGTTAATAAGAATAATGTAGGTGTCGGCGATGTCAGGGGTGGCAGATTAGGGGTTAATAAGTGTAAGATTAGGGGTGTTTAGACTCGGGTTCATGTTAGGGTGTTAGGTGTAAACATAACTTTAGTTTTCCCATAGGAATCAATAAGGCTGCGTTACTTAGTTTTACACTGCTTTTTGGCAAGTGTTAGACTTTTTCTCAGCCGGCTCTCCCCATTGATGTCTATGGGGAAATCATGCACAAGCACGTACGACCAGCTCATCGCTGACTTAAGCAGCGCTGGTATTGGAGTGCGGTATGGAGCTCAATTTTGCTCAACGCTCACTTCTTGTCTTTTAACGCTGGGTTTGTAAAAACCTGTAATACCAGCGCTGCCGGTAAGTGAGCGGTGAGAAAAAACTGCTTGTTAGCACCGCACAGCTCCTAACGCAAAACTCGTAATTTGGCCGTAAATGTAGAAGCACATGTGAGATGTTGATATTTTCTGGAGGACCCACTGTAGAAGTCAAAGGGACTGAAACACATAAAAAGGTGTATGCATATGTATGCAATAAGCCTGTCACAGGTGGTTTTAAAGGAGTTACATATATTCTTATTCAAGTGTATATTTACAAACATACATAATCATATGCACTGATATTTAAGGTTGCACCCCATTTTATGAACAACATGAAGAACAAGGCTGGCTGTTTTTCTCTGCTTCACAAACAGCAACAGGTAAAAAGCTCCATTAGGTGCTCAATGGGCAGAGGAAGAAGAAAAGTGCTCCTCCTTATATTCTCCCTTCAAAATATGGAGCATCTAGCCATATGCCTGAACTGTCTGGTCACACCCTTATACAGCCTAGCCATGATACCGGACAAGTTAGCTCTGCCCATGGAAAATCACAACTATGCAGAATTCTATCAACCAATCGGAATTAAGGTAGAAAAAATCCTATTGGCTGATGCAATCAGCCAATAGGATTGAGCTGGCATTCTATTGGCTGCTTCAATCAGCCAATAGAATGCAAGCTCAATCCTATTGGCTGATTGGATCAGCCAATATGATTGAAGTTCAATCCTATTGGCTGATTGCATCAGCCAATAGGATTTTTTTCTACCTTAATTCCGATTAGAATTCTATCAGCCAATCGGAATCTAAGGGACGGCATCTTGGATGACGTCACTTAAAGAGATATTCATTACGAAGAAGCCGTCGTTTGAAGATGATGCTCCACGTCGGAAGTCTTGAAGATGGACCCGCTCCGCGCCGGAAGGATGAAGATAGAAGATGCCGTCTGGATGAAGACTTCTGCCCGTCTGGAGGACCACTTCTACAGGCTTCGTTGAGGACATCTTGCCGCTTGGATGAAGACTTCTCCTGGTAAGTGAATCTTCGGGGGTTAGTGTTAGGATTTTTTTAAGGGTGTATTGGGTGGGTTTATTTTTAGGTTAGGGCTTTGGGCCTGCAATAGAGCTAAATGCCCTTTTAAGGGCAATGCCCATCCAAATGCCATTTTCAGGGCAATGGGGAGCTTAGGTTTTTTTTAGTTAGTATTTTATTTGGGGGTTGGTTGTGTGGGTGGTGGGTTTTACTGTTGGGGGGGTTGTTT
Source organism: Bombina bombina (assembly GCF_027579735.1). Lineage (NCBI taxonomy): Eukaryota > Metazoa > Chordata > Amphibia > Anura > Bombinatoridae > Bombina > Bombina bombina. Next base: position 725,553,805 of record NC_069501.1, on the reverse strand, counting down.
GTATTTTTTTTCAAGTAAAAGAGCTGATTTCTTTGGGGCAATGCCCCACAAAAGGCCTGTGATGAGAGCAGGATGTGATGTCACTAGTGTGGGGGCGGGGCTTAGGTCCGGTGTCTGTGTCACAGTTAGTTTAGTACAATCAACCTGACTAGATGTGAATTGTTATGCTCTGTAATAAAATAGAGTTGTACCATCATTGCTGTGTCTTGCATATGTCCTGCATCTCATGACATGGTGTCAGAAGTTCTGGACTGCGCTTCTGTTCCTGATCGATTGCAATGTCAAAGTTTACCCCACCTGAGCCTTTTGACTTCTCTCAGCCTGCAGCTTGGCCCACATGGCGTCAGCGGTTTCAGCGCTTCAGGATTGTTTCCAAACTGAACAAGGAGAGTGGTGAAGTACAAGTTAATTCTCTTTTATACTCTATGGGAAAGATATGGAGCCAGTGTTCAATGCTTTTACTTTCCAAGAAGGGGAAGAATTTAAATTTGATATAGTTATGGATAAACTCAGTGCCCACTTTGTGCCCAAAAGAAATGTGATTCATGAGAGAGCTTGTTTTCACAAACGTAATCAGCGTGTGGGAGAATCTGTGGAGTCATTTGTGCGCAGCCTGTATGAATTAGCTGAATTCTGTGAGTTTGGTGTTGCTAAAGAAGAGCAAATCAGAGACAGAATAGTTATTGGAATTGCAGATGCTGAAGTCTCCCTGAAGCTGCAGTTAGAGCCTGATTTAACATTAGATGGGGCTATTAGGATGGACCGCCAGAGTGAACTGGTGAAAAATCAAAGTGCTGATCTGAGGTCTGAGAGTATTGTGGATGAAGTGCAACAGTCTAGGAAAAATGCTATTGAAAGGCACAGTGTGAGCGGTAGATCTAAAGTACTGGAAAGGCCTAGGAGTGGATGGGCGCAACATGCCCGATGCACACGGTGCTACCGGGCTCATGATCAGAGTGCTATATGCCCGGCCAGGGATAAAAGATGCAGAAAATGCAACAGAATAGGCCATTTTGAAGTGGTGTGTAAAACTGAATACATTAAGGAGATGCAGGTGGACGGTGACCAGGAGGGTCAGGAAGTGTCTTTTGTGGGGTCCGTTGTGGAACAGCCAAGCTCAGAGGAAGATTGGAAAGTTACTTTTACTGTAATGGGAGACAAAGTTGATTTTAAGATTGACACAGGAGCAGATATCACTGTAATGTCTTTTGCTGAATTTATGAAACTGCCTCGACAGCCCCAGCTGGCGGAGGTTACTACAAATGTCCATAGTTCCGGTGGCCGCATTGATTGTGCAGGGAAATTTCTTGCCAGCTGTGAGTACAAGCAAAGAAAGTTCACCATGTGGGTGCATGTGATTCGAGGTCAGTGTGTTAACAATTTATTGAGCAGAAAAGCAGCCTGTGACTTGGGCCTCGTGGCCAGAGTGAATGAAATTTCCGAAGATATGTTTGGCGAGTTGGGCCTACTGAATTGCAAACCAGTTCGTATAGCACTTAAGAGTGACGCAGTCCCATACAGTATTTCTACTCCTCGTAGAATTCCGTTCCCGCTCATGCCTCAAGTGGAGAAGGAACTTATGCGCATGAAGTCTATGGGGGTTATTGAAGAGGTTGTTGAAGCGACTGATTGGTGTGCCCCCATTGTTCCAGTTGCAAAGAAAAACGGAAAGGTGTGCATCTGTGTGGACCTGAAAAGGTTGAATGAGGCAGTGAAGAGAGAGAGATTTGTGCTGCCGACATTAGAAGATATAGCTCCAAAGTTGGCTGGGGCGAAGTTCTTTTCCACATTAGACGCTTCTAGCGGCTTTTGGCAGATTCCCCTGGATCCAAAGTGCCGCAAACTGACTACCTTTATCACACCGGTAGGTCGGTTCTGCTTCTGCAGACTCCCCTTTGGGATATCCTCCACTCCGGAAATCTTTCAAAGGGAAATGAGTTCTCTCCTGAGTGGCCACGTGGGCACAGCGGTCGTCATGGACGACATTCTAGTGTATGGGTCTACAGTGGAGGAGCATGATCAGCGTTTGAGTTGTGTGCTACAGGCTATCAAAGAGTCTGGGCTGAAGCTGAATAAAGATAAATGTCATTTTAGGAAAACTGAATTATGCTACTTTGGGCATATCATCAACGGGGATAGCATCAAGCCAGACCCCGAGAAAATTTGTGCTATTGAACAGATGAAAAGCCCTTCTGATGTACATGAGCTGAGACAGATATTGGGCCTTGTAAATTACATCGGCAAGTTTCTTCCAGATTTATCAACAGTTTTACACCCTATCACAGAGTTGCTTAAGAAAGATGTTGCCTGGGTCTGGGGACCTTCACAAGAAAAAGCTTTCCTGCATGCCAAGTCCCTGCTGGGGTCTGCCCCAGTGCTGGGGTTCTACGACCCTTCAAAAAAGACTGTGGTTAGTGCCGATGCAAGCAGTTATGGGTTGGGGGCTGCACTTCTGCAGCTGAACGGAAATAAACTACAGCCCATCGCCTACTGTTCCCGCACACTGACGGCTGCTGAGTCAAAATACGCTCAAATTGAGAAAGAGTGCCTGGCTGCAGTTTGGGCCTGTGAGCGCTTCCAGCGCTATCTAGTGGGTTTGGAGAAATTTAGTCTGGAAACTGACCACAAACCACTAGTGCCTCTAATTAACTCTTATGACATTGACAAAACGCCCTTGAGATGCCAGAGACTTTTAATGAGACTGCTCAGGTTCAATGTTCAGGCAGTGCATGTGCCGGGGAAACAACTGGTTGTGGTGGATACACTATCCAGGCTCCCGCTGGCTGCTGCTGAAGAATCCTCCACAGAATCGGATGTGAAAGTGTATGTTGATTCAGTTCTGGCCTCTAAGTCCATGTCTTCAAGGAAAGAGAGAGACATATTTGGACACAGATCTGCAAGAGGTTATAAAGTACATAAAATAAGGCTGGCCCGAGAGCCGGGCAGCCTGGATGTCTTGAAATGCTTACCAGCCAGAGAGGTCACAGCTCACGGAGCTGGAGGGGTTGGTGCTGTTCCAAGACCGCATTGTAATTCCTGTCAGCATGAGGAAGGAGATGTTAAACAGGATTCACTATGGCCACTTAGGCATTACAAAGTGCAGAGAGAGAGCAGCTACAGCTGTGTGGTGGCCTGGGATCAGCTCCGACATTGCAAATCACGTGTCTACATGTGCCTTTTGCCGGGAACGCTGGCCTACTCAGAGAAGGGAGCCCTTGATTTCTACTCCGCTGCCTGCGGGGCCGTGGCAGAAAATAGCTGCTGATTTGTGTGAACTGCACGGGAAAATGTTTCTTATTGTGATCGACTACTATTCCAGTTATTTGGAAATTGCACCCATGAATGATATCACAAGTCAGGCTGTTATCATTCGCCTGAAGAGCTTGTTCGCCCGCTGGGGCATTCCAATGGAGCTAGTAAGTGATAATGGTATGCAGTTCGCTTCTACAGAGTTCAGTGATTTCAGCAGGGAGTATGATTTTGTACATTCCACGTCAAGTCCACATTATCCGCAGGCCAACGGAATGGCTGAAAGGGCAGTTCAAACAACAAAATTCATTCTAAAGCAATCTGAGCCGTACCTAGCTCTCTTGTCATACAGGGTGACGCCCATTCAAGCCACCGGGTTTAGCCCGGCACAGCTGATGCTAGGACGCCAGATTCGTACCACTTTACCCTCAGTGGGTGTCTTCAAGCCGCCTGGCCCTGTCCCTCGGGACGAAGTCCTTAGGAGGACTTAGGAGGGATGAAGAGGCCAAAAAGGGTTATAATTTCTTCTACGACAGGAGACATTCTGTCAGGCCTTTACAGGAACTGAAAGCAGGCCAAAGTGTCAGAATTAAACTGGATGATGAGAAGAAATGGAAGACGCCTGCTACGGTAGTGGGCCGCTCTCCAGAACCAAGGTCTTACACAGTCCTTACGGAGGGAGGGACGGTTACACGCCGTAACCGAAGACATCTTCAGCCTGTACCTGAGAATCTGGAACTGGATGCCTCACTACCACCGCCGGTGGGATCCCCTGTTCTAAGAGAGGTGCCTTCCCCTCAGCAAGATCACAGCGGGGATATATCTTTGTCTCCAGCAGACTATAAATCACCATCTTCTGTATCAGAGGACAGTTCAGCAAAGTTACATCAAGCGGAAGAGTGGTGAAACTTCCGTCCCGATATAGGCACTGACTTTAGCTAGAACAGTGACCGGAAGTATGGGCAGAATAATCCCATGGTCACTGTGGACTAGGGTAGTCTACCCCGATGTCCAAGTCAGGATGTAATTTATTTGTTTATGTTTTCTAACCTATTTGTTTATATAATGTTCAAAAAAAATGTTGTTGTATACTCTGTTCGTATACCCTCTTATTTGTTATATGCAAATGTATGCTTCGCCTTTGAAAAAGGGGAAGATGTGATGAGAGCAGGATGTGATGTCACTAGTGTGGGGGCGGGGCTTAGGTCTGGTGTCTGTGTCACAGTTAGTTTAGTACAATCAACCTGACTAGATGTGAATTGTTATGCTCTGTAATAAAATAGAGTTGTACCATCATTGCTGTGTCCTGCATATGTCCTGCATCTCATGACAAGGCCCTTTTAAGGGCTATTGGTAGTTTAGTTTAGGCTAGGGGTTTTTTTTTATTTTGGGTGGGCTTTTTTTATTTTGATAGGGCTATTAGATTAGGTGTAATTAGTTTAAAGATCTGTAATTTGTTTTTTATTTTCTGTAACTTAGTGGGGGGTTTTTGTAATTTAGATAATTTTATTTTATTTATTTAATTGTATTTAATTTATGTAATTTATTTAATTGTAGTGTAGTGTTAGGTGTTAGTGTAACTTAGGTTTTATTTTACAGGTAAATTTATATTTATTTTAGCTAGGTAGTTATTAAATAGTTAATAACTATTTAGTAACTATTCTACCTAGTTAAAATAAATACAAACTTACCTGTAAAATAAAAATAAACCCTAAGATAGCTACAATGTAACTATTAGTTATATTGTAGCTATCTTAGGGTTTATTTTATTGGTAAGTATTTAGTTTTAAATAGGAATAATGTAGTTGATAGTAATTTTATTTAGATTTATTTCAATTATATTTCAATTAGGGAGTGTTAGGGTTAAATTTAGGTTTAGCGGTTAATAAATTTAATATAGTGGCGGCGTTTACGAAGTTTACGTAAGTCAGTTTGCGGTAAGGCCAAAAAAGTGTGCGGGCCCCTAAACCTGCAAGACTCGTAATAGCAGCGGTAGTGAAAAAAACAGCGTTAACGCTGCTTTTTCAGCTTACCGCAAAACTCGTAATCTAGCTGTTAGTTTTTTATATATGTAATAGATTGTTTTATTTGTTTTCACTTATCAATAACATGTAAGCAGTCATTTGAAATAATAAACTCTAACTCTCAGTTCTTAAGTCTGTTAGACATTATAATGAGTTTGCAAATACAGTATATATGTAACAAATGAATCATGTAGTCGAGCAGAGGCAGTTACAGCAGCCAATCAAGAAAGCAGGCTTAATATCCACAACAAAACACCCAATATAAATAGCACAACATATTAAATGTTGTATTATTATCTCTAATCTGTAAACTCTATGGCCTAGATTTAGAGTTTTGTCGGTAACGACCCGCGTAGCTAACGCTGGCTTTTTTCTGGCCGCACCTTTTAAATACCTCTGGTATTGAGAGTTCACAGAATGGCTTCGTTAGGCTCCAAAAAGGGAGCGTACAGGCATATTTACCGCCACTGCAACTCTCGATACCAGAGTTGCTTACGAACGCGGCCAGCTTCAAAAAACGTGCTTGTGCACGATTCCCCCATAGAAAACAATGGGGCTGTTTGAGCTAAAAAAAAAACTAACACCTGCAAAAAAGCCGCGTTCAGCTCCTAACACAGCCCCATTGTTGTCTATGGGGAAACAATTCCTACGTCTGCACCTAACACTCTAACATGTACCCCGAGTCTAAGCACCCCTAACCTTACACTTATTAGCCCCTATTCTGCCGCCCCCGCTATCGCTGACCCCTGCATATTATTTTTAACCCCTAATCTGCCGCTCCGTAAACAGCCGCTACTTACATTATCCCTATGTACCCCTAATTTGCTGCACCTAACACCGCCGACCCCTATATTATATTTATTAACCCCTAATCTGCCCCCACAAGGTCGCCTCCACCTGCCTACACTTATTAACCCCTAATCTGCCGAGCGGACCGCACCGCTATTATAATAAAGTTATTAACCCCTAATCCGCCTCAAAAACCCTATAATAAATAGTATTAACCCCTAATCTGCCCTCCCTAACATCGCCGACACCTAACTTCAAACATTAACCCCTAATCTGCCGACTGGAGCTCACCGATATTCTAATAAATGTATTAACCCCTAAAGCTAAGTCTAACCCTAACACTAACATCCCCCTAAATTAAATATAATTTAAATCTAACGAAATTAATTAACTCTTATTAAATAAATTATTCCTATTTAAAGCTAAATACTTACCTGTAAAATAAATCCTAATATAGCTACAATATAAATATAATTTATATTATAGCTATTTTAGGATTTATATTTATTTTACAGGTAACTTTGTATTTATTTTAACCAGGTACAATAGCTATTAAATAGTTAAGAACTATTTAATAGCTAAAATAGTTAAAATAATTACAAAATTACCTGTAAAATAAATCCTAACCTAAGTTACAATTAAACCTAACACTACACTATCAATAAATTAATTAAATACCTACAATTACTTACAATTAAACCTAACACTACACTATCAATAAATTAATTAAATACAATATCTACAAATAAATACAATGAAATAAACTAACTAAAGTACAAAAAATAAAAAAGAACTAAGTTACAAAAATAAAAAAATATTTACAAACATCAGAAAAATATTACAACAATTTTAAACTAATTACACCTACTCTAAGCCCCCTAATAAAATAACAAAGACCCCCAAAATAAAAAAATGCCCTACCCTATTCTAAATTACTAAAGTTCAAAGCTCTTTTACCTTACCAGCCCTGAACAGGGCCCTTTGCGGGGCATGCCCAAAGAATTCAGCTCTTTTGCCTGTAAAAAAAACACATACAATACCCCCCCCCCAACATTACAACCCACCACCCACATACCCCTAATCTAACCCAAACCCCCCATAAATAAACCAAACACTAAGCCCCTGAAGATCTTCCTACCTTATCTTCACCATACCAGGTTCACCGATCGATCCAGAAGAGCTCCTCCGATGTCTTGATCCAAGCCCAAGCGGGGGCTGAAGATGTCCATGATCCGGCTGAAGTCTTCATCCAAGCGGGAGCTGAAGAGGTCCATGATCCGGCTGAAGTCTTCTATCAACGGCATCTTCAATCTTCTGATTCCATCAGCCAATCAGAATTTTCCTACCTTAATTCCGATTGGCTGATGGAATCCTATCAGCCAATCGGAATTCGAGGGACACCATCTTGGATGACGTCCCTTAAAGGAGCCTTCATTCGTTGGTAGTCCGTCGGCCAGCAGGATGTTCTGCATCGGAGGTCTGCAAGATGAACATGGATCCGGAAGAAAGAAGATTGAAGATGCCGTTGATAGAAGACTTCAGCCGGATAATGGACCTCTTCAGCTCCCTATTGGATGAAGACTTCAGCCGGATCATGGACATCTTCAGCCCCCCGCTTGGGCTTGGATCAAGACATCGGAGGAGCTCTTCTGGATCGATCGGTGAACCTGGTATGGTGAAGATAAGGTAGGAAGATCTTCAGGGGCTTAGTGTTAGGTTTATTTAAGGGGGGTTTGGGTTAGATTAGGGGTATGTGGGTGGTGGGTTGTAATGTGGGGGGGGGGTATTGTATGTGTTTTTTTTACAGGCAAAAGAGCTGAATTCTTTGGGGCATGCCCCGCAAAGGGCCCTGTTCAGGGCTGGTAAGGTAAAAGAGCTTTGAACTTTAGTAATTTAGAATAGGGTAGGGCATTTTTTTATTTTGGGGGTCTTTGTTATTTTATTAGGGGGCTTAGAGTAGGTGTAATTAGTTTAAAATTGTTGTAATATTTTTCTGATGTTTGTAAATATTTTTTTATTTTTTGTAACTTAGTTCTTTTTTATTTTTTGTACTTTAGTTAGTTTATTTCATTGTATTTATTTGTAGATATTGTATTTAATTAATTTATTGATAGTGTAGTGTTAGGTTTAATTGTAGGTAATTGTAGGTATTTAATTAATTTATTGATAGTGTAGTGTTAGGTTTAATTGTAACTTAGGTTAGGATTTATTTTACAGGTAATTTTGTAATTATTTTAACTATTTTAGCTATTAAATAGTTCTTAACTATTTAATAGCTATTGTACCTGGTTAAAATAAATACAAAGTTGCCTGTAAAATAAATATTAATCCTAAAATAGCTATAATATAATTATAATTTATGTTGTAGCTATATTAGGATTTATTTTACAGGTAAGTATTTAGATTTAAATAGGAATAATTTATTTAATAAGAGTTAATTTATTTCGTTAGAATAAAATTATATTTAATTTAGGGGGGTGTTAGGGTTAGGGTTAAAATGAGCTTTAGGGGTTAAAAAATTTATTAGAGTAGCGGTGAGCTCCGATCGGCAGATTAGGGGTTAATACTTGAAGTTAGGTGTCGGCGATGTTAGGGAGGGCAGATTAGGGGTTAATACTATTTATTATAGGGTTATTGAGGCGGGAGTGAGGCGGATTAGGGGTTAATAACTTTATTATAGTAGCAGTGCGGTCCGCTCGGCAGATTAGGGGTTAATAAGTGTAGGCAGGTGGAGGCGACGTTGAGGGGGGCAGATTAGGGGTTAATAAATATAATATAGGGGTCGGCGGTGTTAGGGGTCAGCAGATTAGGGGTACATAGCTATAATGTAGCTGGCGGCGGCGTGCGGACGGCAGATTAGGGGTTAATAATAATATGCAGAGGTCAGCGATAGCGGGGGCGGCAGATTAGGGGTTAATAAATATAATATAGGGGTCGGCGGTGTTAGGGGCAGCAGATTAGGGGTACATAAGTATAACGTAGGTGGCGGTCGGCAGATTAGGGGTTAAAAAAATTATTAGAGTGGCGGCGATGTGGGGGGGCCTCGGTTTAGGGGTACATAGGTAGTTTATGGGTGTTAGTGTACTTTAGAGCACAGTAGTTAAGAGCATTATGAACCGGCGTTAGCCCAGAAAGCTCTTAACTACTGACTTTTTTCTGCGACTGAAGTTTTGTCATTAGAATTCTAACGCTCACTTCAGCCACGACTCTAAATACCGGAGTTAGAAAGATCCCATTGAAAAGATAGGATACGCAATTGACGTAAGGGGATCTGCGGTATGGAAAAGTTGCGGCTGAAAAGTGAGCGTTAGACCCTTTCCTGACTGACTCCAAATACCGGCGGTAGCCTAAAACCAGCATTAGGAGCCTCTAACGCTGGTTTTCACGGCTACCGCCAAACTCTAAATCTAGGCCTATGAGAATCATAAATGCAAGTTCACCAGATTAGATATTTTATTAAATGAGCTGCTGTTCTAAAGAAAACTGCAGGAGACTTAGACACCAAACTATGCAAACATAAAACCAAAAAACACCTTATGCCATTCCAACAGCCAGGCATCCATGCCAAAAACACACCTCAGGGCAAATTTTACAATGTAGGACAGACTCCCAAGACAATTATACCATGGGACTGGAGGAAAGTATAGTCTGGCAAATTTTAATATTCTAGTCCGATTAAAAACATGCTATGTATAATTCTTTTATATTGTGTTTTAAATAGAACCTAAATGGAATTTGTTAATTTTGAAACCCAATATTTTTTATATTAAAACAATACAATTAAAAGCATACATATGGAGGCCTATCTATCAAGTTCTGAATGGAGCTTGATGCCCCGTGTTTCTGGGGAGCCTACAGGCTTGCCAGAAACACCAGTTATGAAGCAGCTGTCACAAAGACCGCTGCTCCATAACCCTGTCTGCCTGCTCTGAGCAGGCGGACAGACATCGCCGGAATTCAACCCGATCGAGTACGATCGGGTTGATTGACACCTCCCTGCTGGCGGCCCATTGGCTGCAAGTCTGCAGGGGGCGGCGTTGCACCAGCAGCTCTTGTGAGCTGTTGGTGCAATGCTGAATACGGAGAGCGTATTGCTCACCGTATTCAGCGAGGTCTGGCGGACCTGATCCTCACTGTCGGATTTGGTCCGCCAGACTTTGTTAAATAGAGGCCATGGTGTTCATTTTCTGAGATATTTATTTCAAGAAGCAAGTAGGTTCCATTTCAAACCATTCTCTGTTTGAAGGAAGAATCCTTTCCTGGTTACATTCTACCTTTCTAGTATTTCTAGTATAGTTGTCAATTTTATTTTTTTCAGGTTTATCTATTTATTTATTTATTTTGTTACTTTAATAAGGTGTTTTCATTCCTTTCAGTGCTCATTCTGTCTCTGTTTTGTCAAGTAGCATTTTAGTCATCATTGCTCAAACATAATATCAGTAAATTGTTAAAGATGTTTACTTATTGCTGAAATTTAAACTGTGACTGTCACACCTCTATTACAACACTTAACAATATTTGAAGTTAGCACTAAAATAAATAGAATTATAGGTACATACAGACATTGTTCCGTGGGTCAGACTGTACTTTGAATGACACCTTTGTGTCAAAAAAGATCAACATCTTGCTCACCTCCAAAATAAACATTTGCTTGCCAGCCAGATAGAGGCTAGTCTATAACACAGAAGTGTTTAAACTCATTTTCCACAAACTGAAAGTAAGCAAGGTAATCGGCCAGTCCTATTCACTTAGGAGTGATTCACTCATTCATTGATTCCCAGGATAGGATTAAAAAAATCCTTTGAATGAAGCCAGAATAGTTTGAAGAATATATGTGGACCACCCAAAAGTTTTACACTGTGAGTCTTGACAACAGCTAGTGAAAATTACAGTCCAATGTAGTTAATATGTTACATTAAAAAGGACACAATCCAAACCTCTTTGAATTAAGGTATTGTCAGAGTGATAGGCTCTGTGAATAGCATATGTCTGGAAAACTGTATTCTTTCTTAGATGTATTTCTATTTGTATATGAGACTTTTATTTATAGATTGCATATACGTGTTTGTAGTTGGCTAGTAAGATCATTTTCACTTTTTTACCACATTATAATGCTCTGTACCTAGAAGTGTATTGCACATTTACTCTAGGGGACTTGCAAGTGCTTCCAGAAGCTGTACTCTGCTCACATGGGAAATAAAGACAACATCAGATATAAAAGGTATGTGTTGCTATTTTAGGAAGGGTTACTTGATTGCTTAGATATAACCAATCTCCTGCTATTTCTGCATGGCAGGATAATGTGATACAGTCACTTGGTGTAGGAAATGAGTGAGGGTCATTATGGGTCAATAGCTCCACATTTCAGGACCTTCTGTCATTTCACTTGAAATTATAGCCTTTTCGGTTACACTTTTATAGTTCACACTTTCACAAAGGCTGATGGTGGATAACACAACAGGTTTCTTATGACCAGCCCATCAACCACAAAGCACACCCTCTTAAATAATGCTGAATGAGAACATAAACAATGACTTTTACAATGAAATAACAAAGCACTAAGATAAAGGCACTGACCTGTAGCTAGAACACAGCAATATATATATATAATTGTTTCTCTAAAGCTTACACTGTTAGCCAGTCATGACAACAGCATATATTTATAAAAACAGTGTATTCTTGGTGTATTATTTTGTAATAATGAGTGTGAATATAATTTGTGTCTGCATGCTTCGTTGAATTGAGGGTGTAATTACCCTGCTCATTCAATTGCAACATGGAAACAAGAAAAAGAAAAAACATGTAAGCATTAAAGAGAAACGGATAGGGAGCCTGTTTCAGAGAAGATTACTTGGAATTCAATTTCCTGTGGATAGAGCAGGGATTATGTCCTTAATAAAGTTTTACTTTTTTTATTTATTTATTTTTTTCTCCTCATCTATTTTTTCCACAAAGCGTCAAAATGTCCAAGCGGCTGTGCCAGAGGATCTTTTAAGACAAATAAACAAATGCCTGTTTATATTATTATATGCTCCAGTGTGTTATACGGCTTATTCCAACCATTATTTCCAATATTGTATCGTTCAAGGCATCACTGATAAAGCCTCATTAGCTTTGCTTAGCAAGTCTGCATGCAATTCACTAACTTCTCATTACAGACTACTGGTCAATTACTGTGTGTACTGTGGATAAAAGGGAACAAAATGCATGACCATCTGTTGTTTGCTCTTAAAAAAACAAACAAACCCACTAACTTCACTTATATAAATCACCTATATATTCAACAGCATTGTATTACCAATGTATAAACTTTGTTTGAAATCTCAAAGTACGTGTGAAATGAAGAAGAAATTGTATTATGATGCTATTACTGTAAAATAAAAAAGGCAAGGGATGCCGAAAGGGATTAACTAATATTAACATTTATAGATCTTGGTGTTTTTCAAAGTTTACATTTTAGTTTGTTTCTCATGATTTCATTATGTGCTTAAATGTCTAATTAGGAATAGTAAAACTAAACTAAAGTATATCATTTATTATTTAGTTTGCCTGCACTTCTTGTAATGTGCTTCTTCAAATGATGCTTTCTCTATTCTCCAGAGAGAAAGAGGCACATGCTAAAGACTTAGGTATACTATAGTATGACTGACCTGCTTTCATTCTACACAGAATTAAGATTAAGAGTGGAGCGTAAACTTAGCTAGAGGGAGGCTTTTTGCGCGCGTTGGGATGCGCTCGTATTGCAAGTAGAAAGTAAAAAGATAGTGGGCAAGCGTAAACCCGGCGCGCGCAAAAAGTTGATCTTTGAATGTCGCAACCGCGTTAACGTGTTCTCCAATAGGCTTCAATGGAGCACAAAAACTTGGAAAACAAATAACCCAACCGCATTTATTCAAGAGCACTAAACCCAGCATGAATTATGAATATTTCACATTCCAATGTTCGTCACATAGAAGAATATGTTCTATTTATTCTTAAGTAAATATTTCCTTATATATCTGATGCTTTTTTTGTAAAAAAAAATAAATATATATATATATATATATATACACATATACAAACCAAGGAGAAAACGGCGCTAACACTCTTATACTAAATGCAGGAGATATATAGTTCACAATGTAATAAATATAAACATTCATAGTCTATCCCAAAAGGTCAGGGAGCATATAGGCAGGTATCCTAAAGTGGATATCAGAAGTTTCTATAAGACTCCAGGAGGTGGATGTATATATCGGAAGTTTCTACTAACTCCAGGAAGTGAATGCATAACATTGTGACAAGCTTATACTGAAGGATTCCCACATTGGAGGTTTCCCTCCCCCCACAGATGCTGCAATTTACCTCATTAGATTGAGGTAATTTCTGGTAAGGAGGATACCTGCCTATATGCTCCCTGACCTTTTGGGATAGACTACGAATGTTTATATTTATTAAATTGTGAACTATATATCTCCTGCATTTAGTATAAGAGTCTTAGCGCTGTTTTCTCCTTGGTTTGTATATTTTTTACTACAGTCATTATTTGAAGGATTTACTCTCTCTTTTATATGTGGTGTATCTAACAGCAGCTAGTTCTCTTTCCCTAATTAGCGCATATTGTGCAGTGTTGCTTGTTTCTAAAGTGAATTCACCTTGTGATTCGCTTTGGTTATATTCTACTTGTTCTCTTTTATATATATATATATATATATATATATATATATATATATATTTATAGATAGCTATAGATATACAGAATGATAAGAATGATATATATAGGATTATTTATTTAAAAATAAATATTAAATATTAATATTGAAAAAAAATGTTTTTTATGTTTCCAGGTATTTGACTACATAGTGCTCCAATGCATGTATATACACACATCTATACATATATACACACACACACATACATATATATATATATATATATATATATATATATATATACACACATGTCTACACAAATTTTTACATGACTATGAATGCATATACAGGGAGTGCAGAATTATTAGGCAAATTAGTATTTTGACCACATCATCCTCTTTATGCATGTTGTCTTACTCCAAGCTGTATAGGCTCGAAAGCCTACTACCAATTAAGCATATTAGGTGATGTGCATCTCTGTAATGAGAAGGAGTGTAGTCTAATGACATCAACACCCTATATCAGGTGTGCATAATTATTAGGCAACTTCCTTTCCTTTGGCAAAATGGGTCAAAAGAAGGACTTGACAGGCTCAGAAAAGTCAAAAATAGTGAGATATCTTGCAGAGGGATGCAGCACTCTTAAAATTGCAAAGCTTCTGAAACGTGATCATCGAACAATCAAGCGTTTCATTCAAAATAGTCAACAGGGTCGCAAGAAGCGTGTGGAAAAACCAAGGCGCAAAATAACTGCCCATGAACTGAGAAAAGTCAAGCGTGCAGCTGTCAAGATGCCACTTGCCACCAGTTTGGCCATATTTCAGAGCTGCAACATCACTGGAGTGCCCAAAAGCACAAGGTGTGCAATACTCAGAGACATGGCCAAGGTAAGAAAGGCTGAAAGACGACCACCACTGAACAAGACACACAAGCTGAACGTCAAGACTGGGCCAAGAAATATCTCAAGACTGATTTTTCTAAGGTTTTATGGACTGATGAAATGAGAGTGAGTCTTGATGGGCCAGATGGATGGGCCCGTGGCTGGATTGGTAAAGGGCAGAGAGCTCCAGTCTGACTCAGACGCCAGCAAGGTGGAGGTGGAGTACTGGTTTGGGCTGGTATCATCAAAGATGAGCTTGTGGGGCCTTTTCGGGTTGAGGATGGAGTCAAGCTCAACTCCCAGTCCTACTGCCAGTTTCTGGAAGACACCTTCTTCAAGCAGTGGTACAGGAAGAAGTCTGCATCCTTCAAGAAAAACATGATTTTCATGCAGGACAATGCTCCATCACACGCGTCCAAGTACTCCACAGCGTGGCTGGCAAGAAAGGGTATAAAAGAAGAAAATCTAATGACATGGCCTCCTTGTTCACCTGATCTGAACCCCATTGAGAACCTGTGGTCCATTATCAAATGTGAGATTTACAAGGAGGGAAAACAGTACACCTCTCTGAACAGTGTCTGGGAGGCTGTGGTTGCTGCTGCACGCAATGTTGATGGTGAACAGATCAAAACACTGACAGAATCCATGGATGGCAGGCTTTTGAGTGTCCTTGCAAAGAAAGGTGGCTATAATGGTCACTGATTTGTTTTTGTTTTGTTTTTGAATGTCAGAAATGTATATTTGTGAATGTTGAGATGTTATATTGGTTTCACTGGTAAAAATAAATAATTGAAATGGGTATATATTTGTTTTTTGTTAAGTTGCCTAATAATTATGCACAGTAATAGTCACCTGCACACACAGATATCCCCCTAAAATAGCTAAAACTAAAAACAAACTAAAAACTACTTCCAAAACTATTCAGCTTTGATATTAATGAGTTTTTTGGGTTCATTGAGAACATGGTTGTTGTTCAATAATAAAATTAATCCTCAAAAATACAACTTGCCTAATAATTCTGCACTCCCTGTATATGTTAAAGCCCTTTGCAGCCATTTTTTCTTCAAATACTAAATATCTTAGAGCCCTTATACTTTTTTATTATTTTTTTAAAATATTTTTTATCAGACTGTGTTTATGAGTGTAACTGTACTTTTACACGGATTTATCTTGTGTTTAATTCAACTTTTTTTTCTTCCCCTACCCTTTATTTAAGCTCTGAAGTTGCGCTTACCCAACAAGCGTAAATTGAGATTGCACTTTAGCGAACACATTTACTTTCAACTTGTAACATACATGCAAAAAAATTAAAAAAGCCATTATCCCTTACGTACTACAGCTAGCGTTCCACATGTTATCTAGCCCACAGTCAGGCTAATTAGTTATTGAGAATTCAAAGAGATTGCCCACAAAAAGGCATGAAAGTCTGTACATAAATAGCAGCATTTGAAAGAATATTACTCAGACAAGAAGCTGATAATAGTATTCAAAGCTGCTGCAGGAACATCCTTTCAAATGGGTTAGTCTCTTTCTATTTTCAATGTACTACTGGGATTTCTTCTTGTTTGCATAGCTTTTATAAAGTGAATACTACCATATTGGAATTTTCAGTATAGGACAGGGTTTCAACAGGCAAAATCAAATATTTCAAATGACAAAGTAAAGGTAAACAAGCAGTTTGTAAACAATTGAATATACTTCAGCAGGTAAAATGGGTCATTGGCAGGGCTGGACTTGGAACAAAAATGACTCTAGGCATTTTAAGGAAGAAAAGCCCACTCTTTCCTTTTGTTATTTAAATATACCCCTGAACTGACAATTATAATGTACTAGTTTGATCTACAAAAAAACATTTTTACGTTTGTAACTCCCTTTTCTCACTGTATTTTGTAACCTGGTTGTCATTAAATAGTAACAAAAAGTGATATTTATTATAAAAAACAAGTGTTAATGAAGTTCACATTTAATTACAGAGTAACCACTTACCGTATTAACTGCCTGTATAGACACAGTTACTCAAAACAGGCACTTGAGCGTAGCGGGACCTGCACTTACCTGACTCACAGACGCAGCAAGAGGCAGGGCAATAATTCTGGTGGCAGAGCTAAGGCAACAGAACCTGTATACTCTATGCTCTGTCCGGGCCTGATCATTGGGAACACATTAAGGGGGGAAACAATTTATAGTACAGTGCCCCTTTAAGTATACAGTGCATATATAATTAACTTTTCTAAATATGTTTGCAGCATTGTGTTTGAAAGCAACAGAGGATCAGCTGTCTCTGAATCTTTCATTTGCAATCTATTTGCTCTAAATTTGCTGAGTCCTTTACAATTTCACTTTATTTAAAGGGACAGTCTAGTCCAAAATAAACTTTCAAGATTCAGATAGGGCATGCAGTTTTAAAAAACTTTCCAATGTACTTTTTTCACCAATTTTGCTTTGTACTCTTGGTATTCTTAGTTGAAAGCTAAACCTAGGAGGTTCATATGCTAATTTTTTAGACCTTGAGGGCCGCCTCTTATATGAATGCATTTTGACAGTTTTTCACCACTAGAGGGTGTTCATGTGTGTCATATAGAGAACACTGTGCTCATGCACATGTAGTTACCTAAGAGTCAGCACTGATTGGCTAAAATCAAGTCTGTCAAAAGAACTAAAATAAGGGGGCAGTTTGCAAAGGCTTAGATAAAAGGTATTCACAGAGGTTAAAACTTGAATTAATATAACTGTGTTGGTTATGCAAAACTAGGGGATGAATAATAAAGGGATTATCTATCTTTTTAAACAATAAAATTCTGGTGTAGACTGCCCTTTAACCAGATTTGCAGAGGGTCCTTTATATATCACTTTATTTACAGACTTTCATGATCTTTCTACTACTCGTACATCCAGATAGTTTTCTCCAAGTGTATATAAATATATAAAATCAATGTAATTAACAGATTGCATGGAACACACATATATTTGTCATATTACAAATATGAATTTACTAACATTGAAATGTTGCATTTAACACCTCAAAAAGTTAAATATATGTTAAACAATATCAAAGGATACTGCTGGAGAGATTGTGGTCAAGATGGTGGCCTGGGCCATGTCTGGTGATCTAGTAAAATTTAAAACTAATGGTCGAATTCTGGCTGGGGACGGAGCAAGTAGGCTGTTGCTGCTTCGAAGCTCTCTCGGTTTGAGACGCTAATCACATCCCCCCTAATGCTGTGACCCTTGGGCCAGTTTAGAGATACTGGGTTCGGATTCAGGGTCCTAGGATCCACGTGTCGGAAGGCACAAAGAAGTCACTTTGCTAGAGGGCATAGGAAAAAAAGCCTGGATGATCTACCCCTAACGCTACTCTAAGCGCCTCGTTCACGCATCAGATACCCTGAATGCACATTAGCAGGGTGACAGGAAAATATTTGAGCTTGGACGGAGCCTTGGAACTCTTGATTATATTACCTGTATGACAGCTGTGAGCTTGCAGTGGGGACGGGCAAATCCGGTGGCCCCCCTGCACATATTTTCTCTGAAGTTACTTGTTCTGGAGAACTGCCTGCGTCACTAGGAGGAGGGAGGCGCGTCGAGTTCCAAACTACAGAGGATGAAAGAACGGCGTGGTATGGTAGTCTTCGTTGGAAGCCAGAGGCTCCCCGCTATCCTGGTGCAAGTTGTTAGCTTGGGAGACAGGTAAAAAACCCCGGCTCCTATAAGGTATTCGGCTGGAGGGTGTCATCATACATCACAGAGGTATTTTGTGTCAGTTTCAGTTTTCGCACTATATGTGGGCTGTATTAAGGTTGTGAACTGTCATTATGGTTTGACATTATAAAGCTACCATAAATCCATGTGGGCTGAACAAGCTTGTTGATTACTGTCATACTGGAACTGAATTTAGCAATACTTAAAGTGTGGACTTGATTTGTAAAGAACGGCACACTGTTTCTTCAGGAACTTTAAATATACGGCTTGTCCTGAGGAGAAGAAA
This sequence comes from Bombina bombina, assembly GCF_027579735.1. NCBI lineage: Eukaryota > Metazoa > Chordata > Amphibia > Anura > Bombinatoridae > Bombina > Bombina bombina. Next base: position 725,535,248 of record NC_069501.1, on the reverse strand, counting down.
CTTGCTTCTATAAAGTCAGTTAAAGCCCCCTTATGTGGAAATAACGTGTAAGACACATTGATAAGGGTTAAATTATAGGGGCAGTACTATGGCTGATTTTTTTTTCTTTTCCTTATAAAGTGTTAAGTATATGTTAATCTGATTTGGCCTTGTTAAATGTCAGTCTGTTTAATTAATAGCTGTTAAAGTAGCTGATCTCTCAGCCAAGGTGTAGTTTTTAAGATTGAAAGGCAGTTCTTTCTGTATATGTATCACATATTAGCATAGTACAAAGTTTTTCTTTAGATCCTAGGAAGCGACTGTTCATATAGTCCCTGCACTATTTCCCTCCCCTCACTTCCTTATGCTATAATTATCACTATATTACTAATCATCTTACACTTGTTTATTTTTTCTCTTTCTGTATTCTTTATAGTAGTGTCTATTATATGCAGTTATATGAAAATGAGTGTATACTGTCCATTTAAGTACACAAATAAAATTAAAAAAAAAAAATTTGAATCACATATATGGATAATTTTTTGTCACAGCACAAGAATAAATCTCCAGCAATGGCAGCTAGGAATAGAGATAAAAAACAAAGGAAGTAATGAAACTGTGTCAGAAGCTATCAAAGAGAGAATCAACCAGATAGACACACAGGTCTTGATTAAAACAATCTCAGATATTTTTATATTACAGTTTGATCAGATAAACTTAGAGATATCAGGTTTAGCTAACGAGGTCAGACAGTTTGCAAAAAGACTTACTGAATCAGAACAGCATATATCTGAAGTAGAAGACACCGCCAATAGACATGATGAGTTAAAAATTATTGATATGGAAAAAGTTATGACAGTTTGCAACAGAAAGGGGACGATCTAGAGAATCGTGCACGCAAAAATAATGTTAAGTAAGTAATAGGACTCTCAGAAAGCACGCAGTATAAAGATATAAATATATTAATGTCAGAAACTTTACCTAAACTTTTGGATATCCCATCTACTGATACCCCTTTTATAGTTGAAGGAGTCCATAGAATAGGTCATTTTAGAGAAGGTAGAAATAGTGATAGACCTAGGCCTATAATTGCCAAATTCCTTAATTTTCAAGACAAGATAAAACTGCTGCAGTATTATAGAAAAAAGAAAGAAATAATTATAGAAGGGAAAAAAATCTTATATTTCAAGATTTCTCGGTAGAGGTGTCCAACAAGAGGAAAATATGTCACCAATATGTACTCAATTAATAAATAAAAGTTACAATGCTACATTAATTTACCCAGCTAGAATTTGTATACAGGGAGCTGAAGAGGTTAGAATCCTAGAAGTTATTAAAGAAGCAGAGTCATTCATGAGGGAATAGATGAAATAATAAGAGTAAAAAACATATAGAATAATATCTATGTTTTTAAAATATAAAATGTGGGGTCTTATTGGCATAATATGGCTAAATAGAGAATGTGATGTTCTATTGGGGGGATTTTTTTTTTTGCCCTTCGTCACCAGATTAATAGATCCGGGACAATATGATTAATCAGTTTTGCTGTACCTCCTAGAACGTGGGGGGGTATCACTTCCCCAGTAAAAAGGAAAGCAATACTTAGACAATTTAAGAACTTGGGGACTGATATAGCCCTTCTACAGGAGACACATTTAAAGGAAGAGGAATTAAATAAAATGAAAACCAGTTAGGTCAGGGAGATCTTTGGAACCTTGTGTAAATATAGCAAATGAGGGGTGGTTATCTTATTAAAGAAGTTTCAATATACAATATTGTCCTGTTATCTAGATCCTGATGAGAGGTTTATGATATTAAAAATGGAAACTGAAGGAACACGATTCACTATATGTAATGTCTACGGTCCCAATGAACACTCCCCTAAATTTTGGTTAAACCTTCAACTTCAATTGTTGGAAAAAGTAGAAGGGATACTCATAGTAGGTGGGGATTTCAATAAGGTTTTTCAAGTCCCATTAGACCGGTTTAGACAAGGCACAGTCATCAAGAAAAGCAGAAGAGATAAAATAGAGGCTAGTCTCTTTAGGAAATTAATATATAATCTAAGTTTAAAAGATGCATGGAGAGATAGCAACCCAGTGAGCAGGGATTATACATGTGCCTCTAAGACTCACAAAACCTTTTTGAGGATAGACATGTTTTTGATTTCAGAGAAATTATTTGGAATAGATGCAGAAGTTGTATTAAAAGAGATAACAATATCAGATCATGCTCCAATTATTTTAAATATTTATATTAATAAATGTAATCTCCCCATACAGAGTTTTCCTGGTTATTTGATTAATGACATAGAATAAAAAAAAAATAACGGTAAAATGGCAGGAATACTTTGCGAATAATCAAGAATACTGAAGTAAACCAGAGATCTTTTGGGAAGCATCTAAAGCGGTACTAAGGGGGGATATTATAGCATTCAAAAGTAGAAAAAACAACAACAAAGAAACAGTGAGAAGGAAATTGTGAACAGATTAATATTAGCATATAATAGATATCTAAGCGAACCAACTAGAAGAAATTGTCAATGGTATGAAGAAGCTAAATAAGCCAGAGACCTATGGTTACGTAATACTACTAGTGATGTCGCGAACCTAAAAATTTGGGTTCGCGAACGGAGAACTCGAACTTCCACAAAAGTTTGCAAACCGGGCGAACCGCCATAGACTTCAATAGGCAGGTGAATTTTAAAACCCACAGGGACTCTTTCTGGCCACAATAGTGATGGAAAAGTTGTTTCAAGGGCACTAACATCTGGACTGTGGCATGCCGGAGGGGGATCCATGGCAAAACTCCCATGGAAAATTACATAGTTGATGCAGAGTCTGGTTTTAATCCATAAAGGGCATAAATCACCTAACATTCCTAAATTGTTTGGAATAACGTGCTTTAAAACATCAGGTATGATGTTGTATCGATCAGGTAGTGTAAGGGTTACGTGTAAAGGTTACGTGTAAGGGTTACGCCCGCTTCACAGTGCGCAGTGTAGGTGATATACCTGCCCTGACCATGCTTTGCAGACCAGGTATCAGTGGTCAGATGGACCCTTGCCCCAACACTGTGTGCCAGACATGCCATTATAGCAGACTTATATGGCTTTGGCATTGCTTTTTGGTAATTAGAAGGCTGCTAAATGCCACTGCGCACCACATATGTTTTATGCCCAGCAGTGAAGGGGTTAATTAGGGAGCATGTAGGCAGCTTGTAGAGTTAATTTTAGCTTAAGTGTAGTGTAGTAGACAACCCAAAGTATTGATCTAGGCCCATTTTGGTATATTTCATGCCACCATTTCACTGCCAAATGCGATCAAATAAAAAAAAATTGTTCACTTTTTCACAGAAATTATTTACAAACAACTTATGCAATTATGGCATAAATGGTTGTAAATGCTTCTCTGGGATCCCCTTTGTTCAGAAATAGCAGACTTATATGGCTTTGGCGTTGCTTTTTGGTAATTAGAAGGCTGCTAAATACCACTGCGCACCACACGTGTTTTATGCCCAGCAGTGAAGGGGTTAATTAGGGAGCATGTAGGCAGCTTGTAGAGTTAATTTTAGCTTAAGTGTAGTTTAGTAGACAACCCAAAGTATTGATCTAGGCCCATTTTGGTATATTTCATGCCACCATTTCACCGCCAAATGCGATCAAATTTAAAAAAAACTTAAATTTTTTCGCAATTTTAAGTTTCTCACTGAAATTATTTACAAACAGCTTGTGCAATTATGGCACAAATGGTTGTAAATGCTTCTCTGGGATCCCCTTTGTTCAGAAATAGCAGACATATATAACTTTGGCCTTGCTTTCTGGTAATTAGAAGGCCGCTAAATGCTGCTGCGCATCACACGTGTATTATGGCTAGCAGTGAAGGGGTTAATTAGGTAGTTTGTAGGGAGCTTGCAGGGTTAATTTTAGCTTTAGTGTAGAAATCAGCCTCCTACCTGACACATCAGACCCCCTGATCCCTCCCAAACAGCTCCCTTCCCCACCCCACAATTGTCCCCGCCATCTTAAGTACTGGCAGAAAGTCTGCCAGTACTAAAATAAAAGGTTTTTTAAAAAAAAAATAATTTTTTTAAGCATATTTATATATGCTGTGGTGTAGCATCCCCCCTTAGCCCCCAACCTCCCTGATCCCCCCCAAAACAGCTCTCTAACCCTCCCCATCTGGCTTATTGGCGGCCATCTTGGGTACTGGCAGCTGTCTGCTATTATTTCACAGTCAAAAAAGTTTTTTTTTTTTTAAATGTACACTACTGTTACACCAGATATGAGTGGTGGCACTGGGCAAGTGGGCACAGTATACGCTGTAAGCCTGACACACACGCTGGCAGGCAGGCAACTGCAATTAGATTACACAGGGAAAAAAAAAAGCAGACTGATGTTCTAGCCCTAAAAAGGGCTTTTTGGGGTGCTGTCCTTACAGCAGAGATCAGATGAGTCCTTCAGGACTGTAGTGGACACTGAATACACTAGCCTAGCTATCGATTTCCCTATTAAATCAGCAGCAGCTACACTGTCCCTCCTCTCACTAAGAATGCAGCTTCCAAATGAATCTAAAATGGATGCTGTCCAGGAGGTGGGAGGGTCTGGGAGGGAGGGTCTGCTGCTGATTGGCTGTAATGTGTATTCTGACTGTGAGGTACAGGGTCAAAGTTTACTCAATGATGACGAATAGGGGGAGGATCGAACATTGCATATGTTCGCCCGCCGAGGCGAACGTGAACATGCTATGTTCACCGGGAACTATTCGCCGGCGAACAATTCGCGACATCACTAAATACTACCACCCAACAAGAAATTAGAGCTAGCTTGAGGTTCTACAGATTTGGAAATAAGTCATGGAAATTTCTAGCAAAGCTAGCTAATAAAGCAAGAAGTTATAACTCTATAGGTACCATAAATAAAGACGGGGTGGTGTTGGATAAAACTGAAGATATCTTAAAATCATTTGAGGAGTATTATGAAAGGGTATATACCTCAGAAGATAACAAAAAAGATTTTTGGTCCAGGCTTAAAATCCCCAAAGTAGATAAAGACATGATGAATAAGATTGTTGAACCAATCTCAGAAGAAGAGATTAGTAAGGTGATTAAGAAATTAAAAAATAATACATCTCCAGGACCAGATTTACTACCAAATAAATACTATAAACGTCTGGCTGTCTGTATAACACCTAGTTTAAATTTACTATTTAACTCATATTTTTTATGATGGATTCGCACAGACCCATATCCCTACTGAACTCAGATTACAAGTTATTGACAGGTATTAACGCAGACAGATTTCAGGTAGTTTTAAAATCAATAATACATATCGATCAAACAGGGTTCCTGGCAGGGAAAAATTTGGCTTCTAATATTAGGAAGGTTTTTCTAGTATTAGATTATCTTAAACACCAAGATAAGATCCCTTTATCTACTGAAAGACATGGTACAGCAATAATCTCCCTAAATGCAGAAAAAGTATTTAATTCAGTTAAGTGGAATCATATGTTTACCTCACTATTACAATTTGGTTTTCATAAGAAAATAATTAATTTTGTTGAGAATATATATGTGTCCCAGTATAGCCTTATTAATAAATGGTCAAATTTAAAAAAAACTTATCTTAGAAAGAGGCACCCGTCAGGGATGCCCGCTTTCTACCCTGTTATTTAATATCTTTATAGAATCACTAGCCATTCTTCTTAGAAAAAGTATACAGGGAATTAGATTGGGTAACTATGAATGTAAAGTATCTTTATACGCAGATGATTTATTATTATTTGTAAGTAACCTGGAGAAAAATATTCTATTAATAATGGATATACTATCTACTTTTAGTTCCTTTTCGGGATACAAAATTAATGTTGCTAAATCTGTGATGATGATTTTTAGGTAAACATGAAAACATAAGGGCAAGTAGGTGTTTCAAGGTAACACAAGAGGGTATAAAATATTTGGGAATCTTTATCTCAACTCAAGAAGATAGATGGTATAGTTTAAATTATTTACAGTTATTCAAAAAAATAAAAGAAGATCTTAAATTCTGGACTAAATTACCATTACCAATTACTGGTAGAGTTAATTTATTCAAAATGATAACCCTCCCTAAAATATTATATCTTATGCAAAATATCCCTATTTCAATACTAAAGAAAGATATAAGAGCTCCTCAATCTGTCATCAGGCAATTCATTTGGAATAATACAAAATCCAGAATATCCCTAAATAAACTATGCCTACAAAGAGAGCTTGGTGGATTAGCCCTTCCAAATTTAGAATATTACAATTGGGTTAGTAGAGTAGTGGTGGAATGGATCTCGGAAGCTACATATTACACAATCCCTGAAATAGAGACAAACCTCTTTTCTCCCTTTGCAATACAAAATATTTTACACAGGCCATGGCAAAAGTTACTGGTAAAGATTAAAAATATGAAAACAATGTTTAATCCTATCTGGGCATGGCAGAAATGATGTACAAATCTAGGGGTTAAAAGCGGAATGTCCAAATATCTGATAATACAAAGTAACTTGGCCTTTGCTGAAGGTAAAAATTCAGCAGTATTTAAGAATTGGGGTAGAAAAGGCCTAAAGTATATATATCAAACGATAAATGTAGAAGGAAAATTAATTAAGACATTTGAAGCACTGAAACAAGACTTCTCACTGCAAAACAGGGATTTTTTTTGCTTTCCTACAAGCTAGACACTATGCAAATGAACTCATTGGGGAACATGGATTTGATTGGGGTTAGGAGAAGATTGAAACTTGGATCAAAATGGTTAGGCAAGGAATATATTCTATATCTCCTTGGTATAGATAATTGTTAGCTCAAGAAGGTCAGAATAATTTGGAAAATAAGTCTAGTAAATGGAGTCCCTATAGTAATAGTATAGAAGTAGATGTAGAATTCTTAAAAGACTCATTTAATTGGGTAGTCCAAACAACACTCTCTGAGACATGGAGGGAGGCTCATATAAAGCTTTAATATAAAGCTTATTGTACTCCTAAAAAAGAGCTGAATGGGGTAATAAACAGTTTAACAAGTGTCCAAAATGTAGCAAATATGCGGCTGACTTAATTCATATGTTGTGAGATTGTCCCATAATTAGACAATTCTGGTTAAAAATTGAATATTGGCTACATAAAAAATTAAAAGGACCCGGACATTTTGATCTAGAGCAAGTGTTATTTTTGACTAGGAATAGGGAAATAGGAAAGAACTGGAAATGTATCAATATGGTATTGTTATCAGCTAGAAGTGTAAAATTTAAAAATTGGAAGAGCAGACAAAAAAAAACAAATTTTGACATTGGAAGAACTTCATTATGAAACAAGTAATAACAGAACAACATCATACACAAGCGAATAATGAGCGTGCAGTGAATTCATTTTTCAATAAATGGAGTCTACTTATACGATCCCTCTCTAAATCTCATCAGGAACAGATTTTAAATCCCTTGAGATACACAGTATCTGCTCTCTCCTTGACATCTGGTGAGGAAGGGTAATTTAATTATTACTGTCCCTTTTTTTTTTGTATAGGGTGGGATAGAAAACTGGTGAGATTTAAACAATATGGGAAATAAGTTACAGAAGTAAAATATTGTTATGAGAATAGACAAGAAATATTTATGTTTATGGACAAGTTGTTGAATTTATTTTGTGCAAATAACGAAACAAATCATTAGATTCTTTGTAAGAGATATTTGTCTTATCTGTGATATGATAAGTTGATGGAGTTATGTTGTACAGATATGGTAACAAAGTTTTGGATTACATAACTGTATGTGAGATTGGATACTATATATAAGTTTGCTGTAAGTCAAATATCCTCACTATAACAAAAAAGGAAATGTGAAAAAAAAAAAAAAACTAATTCTGGACAGATTTATTACATTCTATAGAGTGGGTGGGGCCTAGTTATCAAGCCGTCAACCTCAAATACGCTGCGTATTCCGCAGCGTATTTGTGGCGAGGCTGATACGCCTTAGTTATCAAAGGCTCGAGACAGGCAAAAGTAGAATTTTGTGACGTAAGCTTCGATCCGCCGGACTCAGTCCGACACAGATCGATTCTTACGTCACTCCAGATGTTCCGCACACAAGTGCGGCACATTCTCACTACTTTTGCTAGCTATCAAAAAACTAGCAGGTACGCTCGGCACTTTTACGGCCCAGCGTACCTGGTTTTCAAAGCGCCAGCCTGGAGGCGGCGGATCCCATAGGAATCAATGGGAGTCTGACCATAGCGAAAGTACAAGTTCGCTGCTGACAGGCATCCCATTGATTTCTATGGGAGCTGTCTACACCTAACACCCTAACATGTACCCCGAGTCTAAACACCACTAATCTGACCCCCCCTACACCGCCGCAACTAAATAAAGTTATTACCCCCTAAACCGCCGCTCCCGGAGCCCACCGCAAGCTACTCTATACATATTAACCCCTAAACCGCCGCTCCCGGAGCCCACCGCAACTATAATAAATGTATTAACCCCTAACCCGCCGCTCCCTGAACCCGCCGCAACCTATATTAAATGTATTAACCCCTATCCTGCCCCCCCTACACCGTCGCCACCTATAATACATTTATTAACCCCTAATCTGCCCCCCCTACACCGTCGCCACCTATAATAAATTTATTAAACCCTATCCTGCCCCCCACTACGCCGCCGCCACTGTAATAAAATGATTAACCCCTAAACCTAACCCTAACCCTAACGCCCCCTAACTTAAATATTAATTAAATAAATCTAAATAAATTAACTCTTATTAACTAAATGAATCCTATTTAAAACTAAATACTTACCTTTAAAATAAACCCTAATATAGCTACAATATAAATAATAATTATATTCTAGCTATCTTAGGATTTATTTTTATTTTACAGGTAACTTTCAATTTATTTTAACCATGTACAATAACTATTAAATAGTTATTAACTATTTAATAGCTTACCTAGCTAAAATAAAGAGAAATGTACCTGTGAAATAAATCCTAACCTAAGTTACAATTACACCTAACACTACACTATACTTTAATAAATTATTCCTATTTAAAAATAAATACTTACCTGTAAAATAAACCCTAAGATAGCTACAATGTAATTAATACTTATATTATAGCTATTTTTGGATTTATATTTATTTTACAGGTAACTTTGTATTTATTTTAGCTAGTTAGAATAGTTATTAAATAGTTATTAACTATTTAATAACTACCTAGCTAAAAGAAATACAAAATTACCTGTAAAATAATTCCTAACTTAAGTTACAATTAAACCTAATACTACACTATCATTAAATTAACTAAATAAACTACCTACAAAGAACTACAATGAAATACAATTACATAAACTAACTAAAGTACAAAAAATAAAAAAAGCTAAGTTACAAAAAATAAAAAATTAAGTTACAAACATGTTAAAAATATTACAACAATTTTAAGCTACTTACACCTAATCTAAGCCCCCTAATAAAATAACAAACCCCCCAAAATAAAAAAAATCCCTACCCTATTCTAAATTACATAAATTTCAATGCTCTTTTACCTTACCAGCCCTTAAAAGGGCCATTTGTGGGGGCATGCCCCAAAAAGTTCAGCTCTTTTGACTGTAAAATAAAAATACAACCCCCCCCAACATTAAAACCCACCACCCACATACCCCTAATCTAACCCAAACCCCCCTTACAAAAACCTAACACTAATCCCCTGAAGATCATCCTACCTTGAGTCGTCTTCACTCAGCCGAGCCACCGATGGAACTGAAGAGGGCATCCGGAACGGAAGAAGTTAATCCTCCAAGCGGCGCTGAAGAAATCTTCCATCCGATGAAGTCATCATCCAGGCGGCGCTGAAGAAGTCTTCGATCCGGCCGATGTCATCTTCAAAGAGGCGCTGAAGAGGTCTTCTATCCGGGCGAAGTCATCTTCCAAGCCGGGTCTTGAATCTTCCTTCCGCCGACGCGGAACCACCTTCTTCACCGACGGACTACGACGAATGACGGCTCCTTTAAGGGACGTCATCCAAGATGGCGTCCCCTCAATTCCGATTGGCTGATAGGATTCTATCAGCCAATCGGAATTAAGGTAGGAAAATCTGATTGGCTGATGGAATCAGCCAATCAGATTCAAGTTCAATCCGATTGGCTGATCCAATCAGCCAATCAGATTGAGCTCGCATTCTATTGGCTGTTCCGATCAGCCAATAGAACTTAATTTTTTAAGTAACTTAATTTTTTATTTTTTGTAACTTAGCTTTTTTTATTTTTTGTACTTTAGTTAGTTTATGTAATTGTATTTCATTGTAGTTCTTTGTAGGTAGTTTATTTAGTTAATTTAATGATAGTGTAGTATTAGGTTTAATTGTAACTTAAGTTAGGAATTATTTTACAGGTAATTTTGTATTTCTTTTAGCTAGGTAGTTATTAAATAGTTAATAACTATTTAATAACTATTCTAACTAGCTAAAATAAATACAAAGTTACCTGTAAAATAAATATAAATCCAAAAATAGCTATAATATAATTATTAATTACATTGTAGCTATCTTAGGGTTTATTTTACAGGTAAGTATTTATTTTTAAATAGGAATAATTTATTAAAGTATAGTGTAGTGTTAGGTGTAATTGTAACTTAGGTTAGGATTTATTTCACAGGTACATTTCTCTTTATTTTAGCTAGGTAAGCTATTAAATAGTTAATAACTATTTAATAGTTATTGTACATGGTTAAAATAAATTGAAAGGTACCTGTAAAATAAAAATAAATCCTAAGATAGCTAGAATATAATTATTATTTATATTGTAGCTATATTAGGGTTTATTTTAAAGGTAAGTATTTAGTTTTAAATAGGATTCATTTAGTTAATAAGAGTTAATTTATTTAGATTTATTTAATTAATATTTAAGTTAGGGGGGCGTTATGGTTAGGGTTAGACTTAGGTTTAGGGGTTAATAATTTTATTACAGTGGCGGCGGCGTAGTGGGGGGCAGGATAGGGGTTAATAAATTTATTATAGGTTGCGGCGGGTTCATGGAGCGGCGGTTTAGGGGTTAAACTATTTATTTAGTTGCGGAGAGGTGCGGGATCAGCAGGATAGGGGTTAATAATTTTATAATAGAGGGCGACGGTATAGGGGGGGCAGGATAGGGGTTACTAGGTATAATGTAGGTGGCAGCGGTGTCCGGGAGCGGCGGTTTAGGGGTTAATACATTTATAAGAGTTGCGGCAGGGTCTAGGAGCGGCGGTTTAGGGGTTAGTAACTTTATTTAGTTGCGGGGGGCTCCGGGGGCGCCGGTATAGGGGGCAGAACAGTGCAGTTTAGTGTGAGTGCTTAGTGACAGGCTAGCAATAAAGCTGGGAAAAAGCCGAAGGGCAGCGAGATCGGATGAGTGATAACTGTCACAGTCCGCTGCTCATCGCCCCGCGGCTTTTTGACAGCTTTATTTGATAACTTAGGCGAACGTATTCAAGGTCCGCGGCGGCGAAGGTAGGCGAGCTTAGGCGGACGTATTGGGCCGGCGAAGCCAGAAAAGTAGACGGCTTGATAACTAGCCCCCGGTAGCTGGAGTTAAGGTGCCCATACATAATTAACATGGCCACATCTTTAAAACCTAAATATTGGAAGACTGCAGCAATACCAAGTCTAGACATGTGCCTACTATAGTTAGGATAATATCTAGCAAAATTATTTCAATATTTGTGTGCTAATGGTCTACATTTCCAGCTATTGTTTGGTTGACTTATCTCAGTTTCACTACTGTGCATATAATGCATGTGATTATCACTTAGATTGTAAATTCTATAGGTAGCACGGCCTTGTAATCTTTCTGTCCCAGTTTTCCTTCCCTGACTTATCCTTATTTATTGTATCCCCTATATCGAGCTGTGGAATCATTAAAAATAAAGGTAATAATAGTAATTATTATCCTGTCGAACGTGTAATCGAAAATGGCTTTGAATGTGTTCCTGTTTACTCTGAAATTAGGTTGTTAAGGCATGATAAGCCCGTAACTGAGATACCGCTAGGTATGCTGGTAGCATAATACAGACAGTCACAATAGGAGCATGAGGGTGGGTTGTTCTGAGAATTATTATATTGTTTAGCATATTTTGTGTAAAAATGCAAAGCATTACGTTTGTTGTCTTTATAACCAGGAAAAGACTTTTTGAAAATGACAGTTTTATATTATTATTTTATTTACATAATTTCATCTTCATACATCAAGCACATATAAAAGTATAATTCTTGAGGTTCTACAGATTTGGAAACAAGTCATGGAAATTTCTAGCAAAGTTAGCTAATAAAGCAAGAAGTTATAACTCTATAGGTACCATAATAAAGACGGGGTGGTGTTGGATAAAACTGAAGATATCTTAAAATCATTTGAGGAGTATTATGAAAGGGTATATACCTCAGAAGATTACAAAAAAGATTTTTGGTCCAGGCTTAAAATCCCCAAAGTAGATAAAGACATGATGAATAAGATTATTGAACCAATCTCAGAAGAAGAGATTAGTAAGGTGATTAAGAAATTAAAAAAAAAAAAAAAATCTCCAGGACCAGATTTACTACCAAATGAATACTATAAACGCCTGGCTGTCTGTATAACACCTAGTTTAAATTCACTATTTAACTCATATTTTTTATGATGGATTCGCACAGACCCATATCCCTACTGAACTCAGATTACAAGTTATTGACAGGTATTAACACAGACAGATTTCAGGTAGTTTTAAAATCAATAATACATATCGATCAAACAGGGTTCCTGGCAGGGAAAAATTTGGCTTCTAATATTAGGAAGGTTTATCTAGTATTAGATTATATTAAACACCAAGATAAGATCCCTTTATCTACTGAAAGACATGGTACAGCAATAATCTCCCTAAATGCAGAAAAAGTATTTAATTCAGTTAAGTGGAATCATATGTTTACCTCACTATTACAATTTGGTTTTCATAAGAAAATAATTAATTTTGTTGAGAATATATATGTGTCCCAGTATAGCCTTATTAATAAATGGTCAAATTTAAAAAAAACTTATCTTAGAAAGAGGCACCCGTCAGGGATGCCCGCTTTCTACCCTGCTATTTAATATCTTTATAGAATCACTAGCCATTCTTCTTAGAAAAAGTATACAGGGAATTAGATTGGGTAACTATGAATGTAAAGTATCTTTATATGCAGATGATTTATTATTATTTGTAAGTAACCTGGAGAAAAATATTCTATTAATAATGGATATACTATCTACTTTTAGTTCCTTTTCGGGATACAAAATTAATGTTGCTAAATCTGTGATGATGATTTTTAGGTAAACATGAAAACATAAGGGCAAGTAGGTGTTTCAAGGTAACACAAGAGGGTATAAAATATTTGGGAATCTTTATCTCAACTCAAGAAGATAGATGGTATAGTTTAAATTATTTACAGTTATTCAAAAAAATAAAAGAAGATCTTAAATTCTGGACTAAATTACCATTACCAATTACTGGTAGAGTTAATTTATTCAAAATGATAATCCTCCCTAAAATATTATATCTTATGCAAAATATCCCTATTTCAATACTAAAGAAAGATATAAGAGCTCCTCAATCTGACATCAGGCAATTCATTTGGAATAATACAAAATCCAGAATATCCCTAAATAAACTATGCCTACAAAGAGAGTTTGGTGGATTAGCCCTTCCAAATTTAGAATATTACAATTGGGTTAGTAGAGTAGTGGTGGAATGGATCTCGGAAGCTACATATTACACAATCCCTGAAATAGAGACAAACCTCTTTTCTCCCTTTGCAATACAAAATATTTTACACAGGCCATGGCAAAAGTTACTGGTAAAGATTAAAAATATGAAAACAATGTTTAATCCTATCTGGGCATGGCAGAAATGATGTACAAATCTAGGGGTTAAAAGCGGAATGTCCAAATATCTGATAATACAAAGTAACTTGGCCTTTGCTGAAGGTAAAAATTCAGAAGTATTTAAGAATTGGGGTAGAAAAGGCCTAAAGTATATATATCAAACGATAAATGTAGAAGGAAAATTAATTAAGACATTTGAAGCACTGAAACAAGACTTCTCACTGCAAAACAGGGATTTTTTTTGCTTTCCTACAAGCTAGACACTATGCAAATGAACTCATTGGGGAACATGGATTTGATTGGGGTTAGGAGAAGATTGAAACTTGGATCAAAATGGTTAGGCAAGGAATATATTCTATATCTCCTTGGTATAGATAATTGTTAGCTCAAGAAGGTCAGAATAATTTGGAAAATATGTCTAGTAAATGGAGTCCCTATAGTAATAGTATAGAAGTAGATGTAGAATTCTTAAAAGACTCATTTAATTGGGTAGTCCAAACAACACTCTCTGAGACATGGAGGGAGGCTCATATAAACTTTAATATAAAGCTTATTGTACTCCTAAAAAAGAGCTGAATGGGGTAATAAATAGTTTAACAAGTGTCCAAAATGTAGCAAATATGCAGCTGACTTAATTCATATGTTGTGGGATTGTCCCATAATTAGACAATTCTGGTTAAAAATTGAATATTGGCTACATTAAAAATTAAAAAGACCCGGTCATTTTGATCTAGAGCAAGTGTTATTTTTGACTAGGAATAGGGAAATAGGAAAGAACTGGAAATGTATCAATATGGTATTGTTATCAGTTAGAAGTGTAAAATTTAAAAATTGGAAGAGCAGACAAATAAAACAAACTTTGAGATTGGAAGAACTTCATTATGAAACAAGTAATAATAGAACAACATCATACACAAGCGAATAATGAGCGTGCAGTGAATTCATTTTTCAATAAATGGAGTCTACTTATACAATCCCTCTCTAAATCTCATCAGGAACAGATTTTATATCCCTTGAGATACACAGTATCTGCTCTCTCCTTGACATCTGGTGAGGAAGGGTAATTTAATTATTACTGTCCCTTTTTTTTGTATAGGGTGGGATAGAAAACTGGTGAGATTTAAACAATATGGGAAATAAGTTACAGAAGTAAAATATTGTTATGAGAATAGACAAGAAATATTTATGTTTATGGACAAGTTGTTGAATTTATTTTGTGCAAATAACGAAACGAATCATTAGATTCTTTGTAAGAGATATTTGTCTTTTCTGTGATATGATAAGTTGATGGAGTTATGTTGTACAGATATGGTAACAAAGTTTTGGATTACATAACTGTATGTGAGATTGGATACTATATATAAGTTTGCTGTAAGTCAAATATCCTCACTATAATAAAAATGGAAATGTGAAAAAAAAAAAATTAAACTAATTCTGGACAGATTTATTACATTCTATAGAGTGGGTAGCTGGAGTTAAGGTGCCCATACATAATTAACATGGCCACATCTTTAAAACCTAAATATTGGAAGACTGCAGCAATACCAAGTCTAGACATGTGCCTACTATAGTTAGGATAATATCTAGCAAAATTATTTCAATATTTGTGTGCTAATGGTCTACATTTCCAGCTATTGTTTGGTTGACTTATCTCAGTTTCACTACTGTGCATATAATGCATGTGATTATCACTTAGATTGTAAATTCTATAGGTAGCACGGCCTTGTAATCTTTCTGTCTCAGTTTTCCTTCCCTGACATCCTTATTTATTGTATCCCCTATATCGAGCTGTGGAATCATTAAAAATAAAGGTAATAATAGTAATTATTATCCTGTCGAATGTGTAATCGAAAATGGCTTTGAATGTGTTCCTGTTTACTCTGAAATTAGGTTGTTAAGGCATGATAAGCCCGTAACGGAGATACCGCTAGGTATGCTGGTAGCATAATACAGACAGTCACAATAGGAGCATGAGGGTGGGTTGTTCTGAGAATTATTATATTGTTTAGCATATTTTGTGTAAAAATGCAAAGCATTACGTTTGTTGTCTTTATAACCAGGAAAAGACTTTTTGAAAATGACAGTTTTATATTATTATTTTATTTACATAATTTCATCTTCATACATCAAGCACATATAAAAGTATAATTCTATGAGAATTTGTACAAAAATATTGTGTATTCTTGCCAATTTAATAAATAGATCTTATATAAAATATAATGAAATTAAAATGTTATCTTACTGCGTCAGTCTCCTAGATGCAAGTTATGATTTGTTTACCTAATGGGGTGCTGCACCCTCTGAGTAATACAAATTCACAGGTGTCATTTTTTTAAAGTGCTATATTGAGACAACATAAGAGGAGATTTATTGAGATCTTTGCTGCCGCTAGTAAAGCAAACATCACAGTAGGTGCTCTGTCCTTAGGAAAAAACAATCAGAATGTTCATATATGAGCAAAAATAAAGTATAACATAATTTGTAAAGCGTCAGGTCTTACACACTTTATTTATTAAATGAAAAAGTAGAAGAAAACAGGTACTTTACTAAAGGGACATGAAACCCAACATTTTTCTTTCATTTTAAACAACATTCCAATTTACTTCTATTATCTAATTTGCTTCAGTCTCTTGATATCTTTTGTTGAAGAAATAGCAATGCACATGGGTGAGCCAATCAGCAGCTATTGAGCCTATTCAACAAAGGATATAAAGAGAATGAAGCAAATTAGATAACAGAAGCAAATTGGAAATGTGTTTAAAAATGAATGCTCTTTCTATATCATGAAAGAAAAAAAAAATTGGGTTTCATGTCCCTTAAGAGACACTAAGACCAAAATATTTATTTCATGATTTAGACAGAGAATACAATTTTAAACAACATTCCAATTTACTTCTATTATCTAATTTGCTTCATTTTTTAGATACCCTTTGATGAAGAAATAGCAATGCACATGTGTGAGCCAATCACACAAGACATCTATGTGCAGCTACCAATCAGCAGCTACTGAACCTATCTAGATATGCTTTTCAGCAAAGGATGTCAAGAGAATGAAGCAAATTCGATAATAGAAGTAAATTAGAAAGTTGTTTAAGATGACATGATCGTTCTAAATCATGAAAGAAAAAAATTGAGGTTTGTGTCCCTTTGAGGCTTAGCTCACCACAGACAACTGTAACACTCTAAATATAAATATATATATATATATATATATATATATCCTTAAAGGGACAGTCTAGTCAAAATTAAACTTTCATGATTCAGATAGGGCATGTAATTTTAAACAACTTTCCAATTTACTTCTATTATCTAATTTGCTCAATTCTTTAGATATCCTTTGTTGAAGAAATAGCAATGCACATGTGTGAGCCAATCACACAAGGCCTTTATGTGCAGTAACCAATCAGCAGCTACTGAGCATATCTAGATATGCTTTTCAGCAAGTGATATCAAGAGAATGAAGCAAATTAGATAATAGAAGTAAATTAGAAAGTTGTTTAAAATGACATGCTCTTTCTAAATCACAAAAGAAAAAAATTGGGTTTCATGTCCCTTTAACCTTAATGTTAATATTAACCATTTACTTGTACATACTGCTTTTTATATGAATCCTACACTGATTATGAGTTCACTGTCACATGACATAATACAAGAGAATTATTTGTCTGATTAATAATAATAATTGCCAGTGTAACATAAGCAGCAAAACGTCATTTTCAGTCTCTAAACAGTTTAGTTATTAAGTTTTGTTTCTGGAGCATAAACTTAATCTGTAACATGACACAATGGGCTAACAAAATTTCATAGAGTTCAACAGTAATAACGGATATTACAGCAAAATGACACAAAGGATAATGAGGTTTCCCTTTCAATTGCTGAGAAGCCACTTAAGCACTTCTAATGGGATTTCCTTTAAAGTATATCCTCTACAATTAGCAATCATTAAAGGGACATAAAACACATTTTTATATGTGCATAGAATGTACCAACAACTAAACACTATGGGGCTGATCACGATTATTTGAAAAAGTTTATTAAATGATTTATCTAAAAAAGTCCTTATAGATGTTAATGGTACATTTTGTAGAAAATGTATTAAACTTTTCTAAAGGATTGAGATCAGCCATATATCGCAAACAGCCTACATACAAACCAAGAGTTTTAAAAACATTTAAAAAGTAATTTTAATAGAAAAGTTTGCCTTGTTATTAAGCATCTTTTTAAAAGCCTGTTATCTCTTCTGATGAGGTCAATTACAGACAGCTATAAATATGCAACAAATGACAGTGCAGAGTGCTGGTTGTGACCTTGCTTGTATGTACATTCTATTACTCTGGGAATCGGAAAAGCTACAGTTTTCACAAGAAAAGCGGGATGTTTAATAGAAAAAAACCCAGAAAATTAAACATTTTGTATTACAATCTCAAAGTATCTCATGTCCCTTTAAAGTGTTCTAGCAATTACAAACTATTTACGGGACACGTGATTAATAAATACTCATATTTCCCATCAGTATTCTGTTTTTATTGATTTATATAAGCAATAGGATTGGTAGGTTATTTATTTTATAGATTGCTAGTTGTTAATGTAAGGGGAATTACGTATTGTGTATAGAACATATATTTTCACTGCTTTGGGCAAAACACTGCCATCTTCTCATTTCTGACTTTAAATTGTTGGTACATATTTGTACCTCAGCTACAATACATAATATAATCTATATATTTTATTTTTCAACAACTGAAACTTGTTATAAAAAATATAATAATTATAATAATTATTGCAAATCTACTGAGTGACTGAATATGTTACTAATAGTATCAATTAACAAATGCTAAGGTTCTAAAAGATTTGAGAGCAAATTTGAGAGCAAGTGTGATTTATTGTGTGTTTAGGAAAAACTAACGCAAAAA
Organism: Bombina bombina; assembly: GCF_027579735.1. NCBI lineage: Eukaryota > Metazoa > Chordata > Amphibia > Anura > Bombinatoridae > Bombina > Bombina bombina. The sequence goes on along the minus strand of NC_069501.1, from coordinate 725,516,485 downwards.
CATTTACTGCAATTTAGCCATCTGGCTGCACATGTTTCAAACAGGTCAATACAGTGAACATTTTAAAGCTAGAACAAAGAGCATAATTTTGGTGAGATTTCTATCTTAAAAGGCTTAAGAACAGTTTCAGACAGATGGGACAATCTCCCACCACACTTAAAAATCCTTTACCAGATGGGGCTAATTAGATAGCAGGTCTGGGTTACAGAATTATGTGGCCCCCTATTGACTTAAAGTCAAGATCATGCAATTGGATAATAGGAATAGGTTATGAGGACTTTTTTTCCTTTTTCATTTAATTCACAAATTTCAGCCAGCAGCAAGAAAAAGCTTTGAATGATTAAACTATAAAACAGGTTATCTAGTTCTTAAAGGGGCAGTAAACGTACATACTAATGTTATATAATTCTGCACATAGTGCAGAATTATATAACATTAGCTTACCGGCACATTTATATTTTTAATTATTTCAGATAAATTATATTAAAACCCTCCTTTTACCAGAACGCTGCTCTTTGCTCTACTGAGCAGGTCTGGTTTATCCACAGTGCATCAGGCAACACTGTCTAGTCACAGTGTGCCCGGTCGCGCCATTAAAATGAATGTAGCTCGCTTCCGTAGCAGGAGCGAGCTACATTCATTTTAATGGCGCAACCGGGAACACTGTGACTAGACAGTGTTGCCGGATGCGCTGTGGGTAAACCAGACCTGCTCAGTAGAGCAAAGAGCGGCGTTCTGGTAAAAGGAGGGTTTTACATATAATTTATCTGAAATAATTAAAAGTATAAATGTGCCGGTAAGCTAATGTTATATAATTCTGCAACTTTAAACTTTATTCTAAGTTATTCCTTTAACCATTAGCTGATTCCACCAGTTAAGGCATTTAAAATGCTATAGCACTAAGCCCACTCTAAAAAAGTACTTAGCTAAGTAAGACTAATTTAAAATTTAGAATTTTGTCTACAAAAATACTGTCAGATGGTTTATAACCCCCTATCAAGTGTCTACTCTTGTGAGCTTCACTGCACCATGTGACCTCTATGTTTTTTCTGTGGGTGACACATTTATTTTTTTTGTTGTGCGTGTGATTCCCCCCCCCCCTTTCATATCAATATTAACAAACCATTGTTTTCTGTATTTATTTATTTTTTGTAATGTGATCTATCTTGTATATTTTAGTTATTTTGTTTGTTTGCCTTTCTTGAAAATGTCTTGAATTTGACTACTGACTTTTGTCTGTATCCTGATTCCTGTTAATGAACTTGGCTCCCTTATAACTAAAGCTGGACAGACGCGTCCATGTTAAGAAATTCCATGTGCCTATTTTCAAATCTGTTTGGACTGATTATTTGTTTATGACCCTTGGCCTGGCAGCCCATCTCTCTTCTCTGACCACATCCTCTCTGCTGAACCAATTACTAACTTTAGTCTCTACAAAAAATTAACTACCTTCTGCAGCATTACACTAATTCTGTCAAGGCTATCAGTGGGTTAAATCAACATAGAACCTCAGCATGTGGCTTCAATTCCAGAATAACACTTTCCTCACTTTGCAGTGTTACAATTATAATATGATTTATTGCTGCAGATATTTTATTTTATTTATGTGTTTATTTTGTAATGTGCCAGGCTGGTAAAACCATGAATGCATTGTTGAAATGAATTGCCATCTCTCTGGATTTAGAATTTTATGTCACTTTCAACTATATCTGATACTGCATAGTTAAATATTTTATTACTACTCATTTTCTGCATACATTTCAAGATGGTGGAAAGTGAGAGAAAATAAATGACATTTTATTGAAAACAAAGTTAGAGAAGCATACATGTTTCTCTTTTGGGAAGTGAAATGATACCATATGTGTCACCATACTTTTTGTGATGGCAAAAATTAGAAAAACAAAACAAAGATTATTTTGTTAATTGTGGGTATTAATGTTTGCAAATCCCAGATGAAAAAAAAATATCTGTAAACAAAACAAAACTGTAGAATAAATAGAAATCTCAAAGTCAAAAATGGTTTCAGATGAGAAATGTCTCAAGGTCTATTAAATGTTACAGATATAAGTAAAAATCAAGAAGATAACTGAACCACCTGTGATCAAAACATATATATATATATATATATATATATATATATATATATATATATATACACACATACACACAGTATATATATATATATACACACACACACACGTACGTACATATATATATATACACATATACACCTTTATATTCTGTGCCTCTCATACTCTAATATATACATGCTGTCATTTAAGCTTGCAAAAACATTTGAAACAATAAGGGCTATATTACGAGAGGAGCACAATATTGCTCTTATGTGATATTTGCGCTCCACTTAGTTATACCAGTGCACGTAAATGTGCGCTGGTATTACAAGTGTGGCACAATGTGAATGTGACCTCACGTTTATATTGCCCAGTAGCCAAGTGCTCAGGAGAGCGCGCTTCCATAGGCTTCAAGGGGAGACTGGTTCTGATGCCGATAGACCCAGCAAACCACCTAACACAGCACAGGGGGGCACTCTCATACCGGACCGGGTACACATCCTATGACCCTGCAACATGCTCAGCCCTGGGTGCCACTGGCACTCACAGGAAGCTGTGCTGTCCCCAGAGCCACAAGCAGTTAACCCCAGACAGGTCTGGGTGCAAGTACCATAGGGAAAATTACAAAATAAATTAATATCTGTGTGTTGTATATATATATATATATATATATATATATATATATATATATATATATATATAAACAGAGTTCTCCATTCACCTCCATGTAAAGGCACTTTCTGAGATATTTTTTTCCTAATATTCCACATCCACTCAATTTAACCCCTTATAACTGCTGTGTGCAGTTTTTTATTACAAAATTAAAGATGCTCATATGTTTATGTAATGTTTAACTCTGCTGTCCTCTTTATTTTGGGGGCAACTGTTTTAGTCAACTTTAATAAATATATACATGATAAATATACATATGTTTGCTCAAAAAATAAATTACAATATTTTTGCTGATGACTAGAACATGTATGTCTAATACAGCTTTGAAATAGAGATGGCTGGTGTATAAGATCAAATAAGTTGAATTATCTGTTATGTCAACCATCATAGCAAAACCAAAAATTATTTTGCATGCATTTATTGATATGAAAACACAGAGTTAACACACGTTTCAATAAGATTCAAAATGGAAGTCTACTTAAAAAAAATACAAGGCTACCTTTGCTGTTATTACTGTGTATTATTAAAAGAAGTGCTAATATATTTTTGCTAAAGGATTAAAATGAGGAAATTGTGAACTGCATCTCAGTCAGTATGTATCATTTTATAAATGGCTGTGCATTAAAAAAATTAGTACTTTTTGAGAGATTGTCATTGATAAATTCAAGTTCCTTCCTGTGTTATGTAAACATTGCATAAAAATGCTGCTGGGAATCTTGCACTATTGCATCTTTGAATATAGTGATTTATAACATCTTTAATAATTTAAGAAGATTTTGACTGCTGTTAATAGTAGATATTACAATATTTCTCTACTTTAAGGGACACTGAACCCAAATTTTTTCTTTTGTGATTCAGATAGAGCATGACATTTTAAGCAACTTTCTAATGTACTCCTATTATCAACTGTTCTTCATTTTCTTGGTATCTTTATTTGAAATGCAAGAAAGTTTAGATGCCGGCCCATTTTTGGTGAACAAACTGGGTTGTTCTTGCTGATTAGTGGATAAATTCATCCACCAATACAAAAGAGCTGTCCAGAGTTTTGAACCAAAAAAAATTTCAGATGCCTTCTTTTTCAAATAAAGATAGCAAGAGAACGAAGAAAATTGACAATAGGAGTAAATTAGAAAGTTTCTTAAAATTGCATGCTCCATCTAAATCATGAAAGAAATTTTTTTTTGGGTTCAGTGTCCCTTTAAACAATTGGAAAAAAAAATGAGAATAACAATGTAACAGAGTTTAGTAATTAGGAAGCTTGCAAATAGATTACACAAACCCAAATAGTCACACAATAAATAAATAAATAAATAAATAAATAAATGAAAAAAAAAGATTAAATACATAATGTCAAATCAGTTATACTTTATTTCTATCTATGTTTATGTGTACGACATGGTAAAATATGGCATGCACTTTCAGATCTAGATTTAACATTCATTTAAATTAAAATCCATTCACTTGCAAAAATGAGTCACAAGCTCATTAATATATTTTTTTATATCATATTCTGAAGAATTCATGACAGAGGGTGTCATGCAGAACTATTTCATAATAAAAATCTATCAATTTCAAAATCAAATTATAAAATACAATTATCAGTTGTAAGGCAATTAATGTGCTTTCAGGAATAGAGTTTTAAATTACTACTCACTTCTCCTTCCCACCCAAATGGTTTTAAAATGTGTCCCTCTGGCTCTACGATACAAGTTGACAGACTTGGCTTTCTAATGCAACTTTACTATTTTCCATACAAACAGGCCCTTGGAGTAAAATTAGATGCACAAAATACTGCATTCAGCTGTGCTTTATACCTACTGCAAAATTGTAAAACTGCTTTAGCTGCTAGGGTTTCTTTTTCAACAAAATTCCTTCCTGTGAGGAAAAAAGCAAGGCAAGGTGCTTATAAAGAGTTACAATCAAGTGAGATGCGGCCTCCTGCAGTTTATAACCATTACTTCGCATTTTACAGGAGTATTGCCACGGAGAATCTCTTTTCAGAACTATCTTGGCCTAGGCCACAAACAATGGTACTGATGATATATCACAATGGAGCTTTGTCATTAACTATTAATGCTCAAGACAGCCTAGGCGTTGGCTTTTCAGATGCCAGAGAAGGGTTGGCACCTTGCAAAGGTGCTTTGTTATCCTTCCTTTACATTAGCCAGATGTCCATACTGTAATTGAAATCCTCCTTAAGCTTAATTACTCAGAAACAGAAAAACCTGCAGAGCTATTCAAAGTGTTGCTCTGTTTTATCTATAATTAGTAATAGAGAGATATAAACAAAACCACAATTACTTTATTCTATTCCTTGATTTAAATTTTAGTAAATTCATGATTTGACATTCATTTAATATTTTTTGATGGGGTTGTGGGTAACGAAAGAAAGAAAGAAAGAAAGAAAGAAAGAAAGAAAGAAAGAAAGAAAGATTTCAAGTGTATACAGTTTACACAGATTTAATAAATGATAGTTAACTAAGACACATTTTTCCTTCAAAATCACTTGAGGTATAACAGCAAATGTGAATTAGATCAAAGGACATAAGGGTGTGTCTTTATTTATTTGTTTCAGAACTTTTACTTTTAAGCTCATCAAAGCTTTATATTATGTGATCATAAACTTCAATCAGAAAAAAACATCATAATTTATGGTCATTTTTGAATTGCTTCATTGTAGAGATGTTCACTTGCTTTCTTTGATTATTGTTCTCTTAAGTGTCTTCCAAGTCATTATGTGTTGCACCAATTTATAGTTATATAGGCTATTATATACATTGGTGCAATGTCTAGTTGAAATACGTCCTGTATGAAATTGTATAAGTCAGAAATACATTTTGAAATACTGCTGCAAAACTTTTATTTTTTTCATTCCCTGCTGTTATTTTAGAAATTAAAGAGAGACAGCAAACAAAATGTGGTTTATTTTTTAAGCTTAACCTATATACACACTGTGTGTAATGTATGTGTATGTATATATATATATATATATATATATATATATATATATATAACACATTTGTGCTGAGTGGTATAAACAAGTAAATGGTCTGTCCGTTTATACTGGGAGCACAACCAAAATCATAGTGGGAGCTGCAGCTAATAGACAACAATAAAGTTCCTCTACCCTTTCTCATAAAAAAAGGCTTTAGCACCATGTTCAAAAGGACATAAAGGTCAACACAGTTGTGCTCTTTTTCTTTGCAATATTCTAAGAAAAAAATACTTATGGGAAAAATAATCACACTTTCTGTGTTAACCTTTCTCATGTATGGCTATTCTATAATACTAATGAAACGTACATGAACTGGCCCTGGTCATTTAAGGAGAATAGTTTAATCTCTATATTTGACTTCATACTACATATATTCTAATATACTTACTTTAATGATATTTAGCAAGCAGTTGTTCCTATGGTAACACCTATCACTTAGGTAAATAATATTCACTTGCATCTGACATTCTTAAAAGCTGTGAGCATCTTATTTAACATCATAGACATTACCAGCATGCACAAGTATTGTTTTAGTGCCATTATTTTTTTTTTTCCTAATAAAAATGTTTCTGGTCATTTAAAATGCACTGTTACACATTTCAAATTTGACTTTTATGTTAATTTAAGTACCACATGGAACTCTGCACATGCCTTTAAATTATCCATAATTATTTTCCATTTAGTATTAATGACAAAAAACGTTATTGTTACTACTCTGCCTCTATGGAAATGATTATTAAATTACTTCAACATTTTACCTGTCTCTATATAGCCTAAAGTCTAATTAGTTTAAAATACAATGTATAGCTTAAAGGGACGTGAAAACCAAAAAAAATATTTTATGTTTCAGATAGATGATACAATTTTAAACAACTTTCTAATGTAATTCTATTTTATAATTTGTTTCATTCTCTTGGTGTTATTTATTAAAGGAGCAGCAATGCACTAATGGTTTCTAACTGAACACATGGGTGAGCGAATCACAATCAATATATATATGCAGCCACCAATCAACAGCTAGAACCTAGGTTCTCTACTGCTCCTCATCTTGCCTAGATAATCAGTTTAGCAAAGGATAACAAGAGAAGAAAGCAAATTAAATAATATAAGTAAATTGGAAAGTTGTTTAAAACTGTATTCTCTATCTGAATCATGGAAGAAACATTTTGGGTTTCATGTCCCTTTAAATGGATAGTAAAGTAATACATAAACTTAAATGGATTGGATAGAACATGATATTTTTTTATTTTTCTTAATATTTATTTATTCTATAACAGAGTGAAAGATATACAAAGTTCATAATAAACACATTTTCAACAATTTCACTTTGTTATTGTTTTTCCTTTTTTCAATAAAAATAAGTATATATTTAAAGTTTTTGAATTATGTAATTGTTCTTACAACACTCCAAAAACAAATACACTAGAGATATTATACTTCTTAAAGGACCAGTCAACACAGTAGATTTGCATAATCAACAAATGCAAGATAACAAGACAATGCAATAGTACTTAGTCTGAACTTCAAATGAGTAGATTTTTTTTCTGACAATTTTAAAATGTATGTCTTTTTTCCACTCCCCCTGTACCTTGTGACAGCCATCAGCCATTCACAAATGCATACACGTACCATGTGACAGCCATCAGTCATTCACAAACGCATACACACTTATTCTTGCACATGCTCAGTAGGAGCTGGTGACTCAAAAAGTTTAAATATAAAAAGACTGTGCACATTTTGTTAATGGAAGTAAATTGGCACAGTCTTATCTATATGAAATACGTGAACTAACACCCTCTAGTGGTGAAAAACTGTTAAATGCCTTCTTAAAAGAGGTGGCCTTCAAGGTCTAAGAAATTAGCATATGAACCTCCTAGGTTAAGCTTTCAACTAAGAATACCAAGAGAACAAAACAAAATTGGTTATAAAAAAAATTGGAAAATTGTTTAAAATTACATGCCCTATCTGAATCATGAAAGTTTATTTTGGCCTAGACTGTCCCTTTAATATATCCAACTTTCTGGGAGAATTTCAGATTGTACTAAATAACGAAATGCATTCAGCTTTTTGAGTGGCTTTATTAGTTGTAATTGTTCCTCTATAGAATACGTTTTAATTCGTCCTAACCATTTTCCAAAATAGGTATTTAGTGATTTCTCAATATTGGGAGAGACCAAATTCTGTTCCATAATTATAAGATCTCTTATTTCTTTTAAGAGTGTAGGGAGGGAAGAAGCCTGTTTAGCTTTCCAGTTTGCTAATATAAGATTTCTTCCTAATAATATCACTGAATTTATCAGCTTATAACTTGTATGACTCTCTAGTGTACATAGAAAAAAAACATTTTTAGAGTCAGAATAAAAGTCTCCATCTAGATCCTTATTTAGCCAGAAATTAGTTTTATTCCAAAATTGTCTGATCTTCGGGCATGCCTAGAAACAAATGATAAGGTCTGCATTAGCTTTATTGCATCTGCAACAATCTGAAGAGGTATTAACAGTCCATTTGCCCATTTGTGCTGGTTTTATGTAGACTCTTTTTATAATTTTACAATGAGATTCTCTCCAGGATTCTATAATAGTGGATCTGTTTGCCATTTCAAAACTTTTTTTAATCTCATCTAACATTATGGCTGTAAAATCCTTACCCCATTTGGTGTGTAGTCAGTTCATATGTGATATGCCAGCGTTATTGATCAGGATATTATATAGAAAAGATATGGTGTAAAGCCCCTGATTATAGAGATTAATTGCTGGAGCTAGGTTACCTAAGCCCCAATTTGATTCACGATTTTACCTTTATTTCTCCACTCTTCAAACACAGGGGGGGAGATTCCCAGGGGAAATTCAGGATTACCCACTATCGGGAGATATTTAGATAATTTATGTTCATTTCCTTCGTGTATCTCTGCCAGGCTAGAAGTGAGCTTTTGTATATATCCATCTTAACAAATACTTAGGAATTTTAGCATTCATACAATGTATAATGGATTTTAAAGAAAATGGTGTCACTATTTTAGATTCTAGATGTAGGTTTGTAACATAGTCTTTATCAGTTATCCAGTCTAGAACCACTTTTGCTAGAGTAGCTACGTTCTCCTGCATGTTTATGTAAACTTAATTTTATGGATGATATTCAATTGTTTTTATTTTGCCATATGAACCTGGCTGTGGTGCTATTAAATTTTAAAATATCTTTGGTGGTAATAATACAAGGTAAATTCTGTAGTAGGTATAGCACCTTAGGAAATAATATGGTTTTGATTAAAGATATTCGGGCAGACAGATAGATTGGCAATTGAGACCATCTTTTAAGGTCTTCATCCATTTTGGCAAATAAAGGTACAAAATTCAGCTTATACCACCTATCTGGGTCTTTGTTTATTTTAATTCCTAAGTAATTAATGGTATCTACTATTTTTAATGGGACATGATAATTACTTGTAGTTGGGGGTCTGACTCATACTTTTACTTTTTTTAAGAATTAACGTAATTTTAGAAGCTGTAAAGTAAGTCAAATTCATTTTATTTTCAATTAAATATTGATTATACATTTAAATAAAGTAGGGGCAATCTCATCCTTTAAAGGGCCATAATACCCAAATGTTTAAACACTTGAAAGTGATGCAGCATAGCTGTAAAAAGCTGATTAGAAAATATCACCTGAACATCTCTATGTAAAAAAGAAAGATATTTTACCTCAAAAGTTCCTCAGTAGCCACCTCCCATTGTAAAGGATTTCTAAGCAGCATTTTAGTGTGTTTGTCCTGGGACATCTGAAGGGACTAGCATCGTGCACTCTCATATTATTTCACCAATCAGGTAAAGGAAGCTTACTATGAAATCTCATGAGAGTTAAGTCAAATCTCATGAGATCACAGTAAGAGTTCATGACCTCAGCACTGCTGATGCTGATTGGCTGCTGTTCATTTCTTCATTTTTTTTTTATTTTTTTACCTGCAGCTGGGAGCAGCTGAGTATAACTTTTTACACAGAACTTACTCTGCTGAGCTGAGGAGATTGTGAGGTAAAATATCTTCCTTTTTTACATAGAGATGCTCAGGTGATATTTTCCTGTCAGCTTTTTACAGTTATACTGCATCAGTTTCAAGTGATTTAGCATATGAGTATTATGTCCCTTTAAACATTTATAAAATTCTGAAGGAATAAATACAGGACCGGGTGATTTGCTTCCCTTAGCCGATTTAATATGGGCTAATATGTCATCTAATGAAATAGGTTCATTTAGTTCTGAAAGTTCTTCAGGTTTAAGTTTAGGTGTATTACAGGTATGCCAAAATGTATCTTTGTTTTGTCGATTTATCTCCCGTTTTGCATAGATTTGTTGATAGTACTTGAGGAATGCCTCTTTTATCGATTTTTGGTCATAGATTTTATGGCCGTTTTTTTACAGGGATAGAGTTATGCTTTGTATTATTTTTAATTAATATAGATAGATATTTAGCTGACCTACCGTAGTGACTCCTGAATATAATGTTTTGTTTTTTTATCTTCTTGTATATCTCTTTGTTTTAAGAAAATTTATCTCTCTGGTCTGCTCATTAGGTATTTCTCCCAGGTAGCTTTCATTAGGGATGCAATATATTTTTCATAGGTATTTTTAACTTGTTTTGCCAATTGGGTGTCCCTTAATTTATGCTTTTTTTCCTTTTACAAAGATAGGCTAATATTTCACCTCTAATGAATGCCTTAAAAGTCTCCCAAAATAGTTCTGGTTTAGCTATAGATTCTATAATTTTATAAGAAAACACTTTCCATTTTTCTTTGAGCCAATTATTGAAGTAGAGATTATCTGCTAGATATCTAGGGAAGAAAAAACTGGAAAAATTAGAAGAAATGGGTAGATAACTTAGTATTTGTAAGGAAATAACTGCGTGATCTGAAATACGGATTTCTTTAATACCTGTTTTTATAGTATTTCCCATTAAGTTTTCAGAAATTAAAAATAAATCTATCTGATAAAAAATTCTATGTGTCTTTGACTTGCATGTATAAGTTCTAATGTCAGGGTTTTGAAGACGCCAGATATCTTGCAGCTTTAAATCTTGTGAAAAGAGTTTAAGATTTGTGTTCCTTCTAGATTGAGTAGGTTTTTGGGTTGTTGAAAATCTGTTCAGACTTGAACTTGGAGTCATAATAAAATCTCCCGCCATTATAATCTTTTTCCGTTAAATTTCATTAAATTTGTTCTTAATTTCTCCCAAAATTGTATATCCAATGTGTTAGGACCATATACATTACAAAGCACCGGTTTTAATCCCTGGATATCGACCTCTAAGATTATATATCTAGCATGCGGATGTTTTGAGTTTAATAATTTTTCAAGTGTTTCTCCTGTATGAAAGCTATCTGTGGTTTGAATTTATTTAAAGGGACACTGAACCCAATTTTTTTTTCCGTGATTCGTGACATTATGTATTTAATCTTTTTTTCATTGATTTATTTATCTTGTGACTATTTGGGTTTGTGTAATCTATTTACAAGCTTCCTAATTACTAAACTCTGTTACATTAAGTTATTCTCATTGTTTTTCCAATTGTTTAAAGAGATACTGAACCAAAAATATTTCTTTCATGATTCAGATAGAGCATGCAATTTTAAGCAACTTTATAATTTACTCCTATTATCAATTTTTCTTCCTTCTCTTTCTATCTTTATTTGAAAAAGAAGGCATCTAAGCTTTTTTTGGTTCAGGACTGTGGACAGCACTTTTTTATTGGTTGATAAATTTATCCACCAATCAGCAAGAACAACCCAGGTTGTTCACCAAAAATGGGCCGGCATCTAAACTTACATTCTTGCATTTCAAATAAAGATACCAAGAGAATGAAGAAAATTTGATAATAGGAGTAAATTAGAAATTTGCTTAAAATTGTATGCTCTATCTGAATCACTAATGAAAAAATTGGGTTCAGTGTCCCTTTAAATGTTTTAATATCCTCTTTTATCGGTGAGGTAATTTCCCCCACATTCCAAGATAAAATATTCAATTTTTTAATCCCTATCATGTCTAAGGAATAATAAAAAATAGAATAATCATCTTACTTATTTCTATATCAGACAGCCTATAATTTCTATAGAGAGGGAGGAGAAGAAAAAAAAAAAAAGGGTAAGGAAAAAGACAAAATTAAAAACAAGAACATATTTCTGAGCAATGGCATTTCATGTTTTAGCGAGATTCCTTAACCTGGTTTCTTTACCTCTTCTCGTATTATTTGCAATTTTCACTATCCCATCCACTGAGAGAAGGATTTTAGCTGGGTAAAGTAATTTAGCATTGTAATTTGCATTGAGTAAATGAGTGCAGAAGGGAGCCATTTCCTTCCTTTTGGTGGCCGTTTCTATTGAATAATCTTGGAAGAGTAAAATCTCATGTTGGTCAATTCTGCACTCGTTCATCTTGCAATAATTCCTAAAAATATGGACTTTATCTTGAAAATTCAAGTATTTGATTATTAGGGGGTGACCCTTACTAGCACCCTCTGTATCTTTCCTAGGTGGGCCCATATGATGGGCTCTTTCTACTGCCATAGGTGGATGGTCCCCCAAACCTAGGATTTGAGGTAGTTGCACTGAGGCAAAGGACATGAGATCATTAAACTTTGCTACTTTTGGTAGCCCGATTACTTTTAAACTATTATGTCTTGACCTATCTTCAAGGTCCTCTGTCCTTGCACTCAGTGCCACCTCCTGCTTTTCCAATATTGTATTGCTACTCATGGTATTTACTTGGTCCTCTAAGTTAGAAATTTGTGTTTCTGCCTCTGTCAGTCTCAAAGAGAATATTCTGATTTCGGTGGTTAAAATAGAAATTTCCTTCCTAATCCCATCTAATTGGGGCGTCATCAAGTCATCAATTTGTTGAAGTAAAAGTTGGTTGTCAGGCATGTTGGTGTATGAGTCATCAACTCTTGCTACGTTTGTATCTGAAATTCTACTGTAATTAGTTTTCTTATCTCTGGATTTCGGGGCCATTACTGGTGCTTTAAGTGTGGAAAGTGTAAGAAATGTGTCCATTTAAGGACACCGTAAAAGAGGAATAATTTGGTGATATTTTATTTTCCGTTCAATACAACTCTATAATAAGGTGTCTGTGCAATGGTTACAACATGTGTCTTTTTTTATAATTATAAGTGCAGTTACCCTTATCACATGTATCTTTACAAAAACATTTAAGTATATATTTTCCAAGTATTTATGTCAATATGCACTTAATAACAGCTTAATTTTTACTTGTTAAAAGCAATCTTTCTCAATTATATTTTCCTACTCTAGGGTAGACATAAATAACAACAAGTGGTGTTTCTGTAGGGCCTATGATAAGCAGGTATTTGCATTTATAGTCCCATCCAGGATGATATATGGTGCTTTTTTTAGCGTGTTTATGATACAGTTATAATTTCCCTTATATAGAACATGCAGAGTCTATTTTCCCATGAAAAAGTTTTATTTTAAACATGAGTAGCGGCCAGGGATGTTTTCTGTAGGGCATATATTATATAAGCGTTTACTTTTAAAGTCTCAAGCAAAACGATATATATTGTCTTCTTTTCATGCATTTATCATAGGCCTACACTTGTGGTTTCCCTGCTATAAAACATACATGAACTGTTTTCTCAGGAGACATTTTAGTTTAACCCTAGTACTTGCGTTTTATAGCAGACTTGTAGCCTGGTGCGTCCCAGCTTGTGGGTACAATGGACTAGAAGACGTTTTCACCGCTTTATAGGTGCAGCTCTGGAAAGTCCTCTCCACTGTACTCTGGATTTCGGGTATTGAAGAAGCTGAGGGACTATGTGTTCAGGATCGAAAGGTTTCTCCTCCAGCACCCGTGTTTCCTCTGGGGCCGCAGTCAACCTCTTCCGGGTCTCCAGCACATCAGACCACCTCCGTGGAAATAATCCGCAGATGAATAGTCAGGCTCTCTCTTCTACCCAGCATCCAGGGTCAGAGCAGAATCCCATCAAATTTAGTTGTTCAGGAGTGCCCAGGCAAGTGGGCAGTTTATCCGGGGTTGTGGTTCAGAATCCGGTATTCACTTGTGTGATCAGCACACGATGTTCCAGGCCGTAAAAACTGTTGCGGCAATGGAATCCTCCGCTTGTGGGTGGTTTGAAAAAGCGCGCTCTTCATGAGCAGCTCACCAGCTCCAAACACAGCTGGCTCCTCCCACCAGAACCCCACACTCATAGACACAAAGCTAATGCAATACTTTCAGAACATGATATTTTAAACAACTTTGCAAATAAATGTGATATAAAAGGATATTGTGTTGGCGACCCTCACTCCCTCAAAAATGAACGTTGAGACTTACGCAACTGGTGACGTCATTGTGATGGGCGGTCTTGTACATGTAAGGGCTTTGGCTACTATATGGATACATTGTTTCAGTGTGGCTTTACCTGACAGCCTAGAGATCAGGTCTGCAATTCTAGTGGGGCTTATGATTAGCTCCCGGAAATTGAGAGTAAAACTCTAACATTTTCAGCGCTTATATTGATGTTATGCAATATCACACTATTTCGATGTTTTCTTTTTTCTAATATACCAGAGATCACACAGAGTAGCTGAGCCTGACTGCATTTTTGCCTAAGCTGATGATAGGTCAGGTTTATGTGAGTAATCATTTGGCACTTTATACACTAAGATAAAGTTTATGTAAACATTATTACACTATGTGTGTGTTTTTCTCTCTTTCATTTTTGAGGGACTGCGGATCCATTTATCTGCATTATTATTTTTGTTTGTGATTGAATTTATTTGTATTTATTTTAAACAACTTTCTAATGTATTCCTATAATCAATTGTGCTTAGTTCTCTTGGTATCGGTTGTTAAAGAGCAATCCTAGTTGAACCCAGGAGCGTGCATGTGTCTTTAGCCATCAGGCAGCAGGGTTTGCAACATTGTTTATATCAAAGTTATACATAGTAACAAACACTGCTGCCATAGTGCTAAAGAAACGTGCATGTTCCTGAGCTCCTGTCAGCCTACCTAGGCTCACTCTTTAAGAAAGGATTCCAAGAAAGCAAAGCAAATCTGATACTAGAACTAAATTGGAATTTATGAAATATTAATTTTGACTTCACCGTTACCTTAAACCACTTTCCCACGGAAGTATTGCTACGTGTTCTATACTGGAGTATACTGTTCTTGTACAGGCTGAGCTCACTGATTTAATTGAGCACAATTAGAGATGTAGGAATACTATACTGTGAGTCTCAAATGTTCACCATACAATGATACATATGTTAATATACACGCGTCCTGTGCAAGTTTTCCCTAAGCTAGTATCCTAGATGAAGATAGTTTATCAAAATAATGTTACATATATATATATATATATATATTTGAAAACGCAATAGAACATACATTTGAAGACCATATTCTTAACTAATAACAGTGTATTGTATGGAAGCAGTAATATGTTTTTCATTAATCATAAAGTGCCACCAAATTATATAAAGCTGTAGAATACTGCTTATGTGAAATCATCAGCCCATAATTACAATAAATGTTTATACTTATCTTAAAACAACAATTTATGAAATATAAAAGCACCCCTGGGAGTTAGAAGCACCTTTTCTTGACTGACAATAGCACCAAAGAAGATTGCTAAATGTTTTATGTTCTAAAATAATAGATAATTATGTAGCTAAGTGTTAATAACACCCAGGCCCAAACTGAGGATACGGCATATACGGCATACAGCGAACCTGTAAGGCCGGGGCCAATTGTTGGATGGGGGCCCATTGCCTTACCCCCGCCAAGTTGTCAGAATTATTATTTGGGAATGATGCAGTGACAACCCTTTGAGTAACTACGACCACACAGGCAGATGAGCAATAAGCGTTATTCCTAATTTAAATGTAAACTGCAATAGGTTCCTTTTTTTATTATTATATTTACTTTTTACTATTTAATTACAACCAATTTACAAAATACAGTGACATAAGGATGTTACCCATTTCATGTTTTGGTAAATCGTAGAAGTTCATTATATTTGTCAGCTTTGGGTTTATATAACAAATGGGTGTGAGTGGGCTGCTCATCCTTAAAATGCCTGGGTGCCTATTTTTGGTCCCAGTACAGCCCTGATAATACCAGCTCCCATCACCCATCTTTTCTATTTATTTTTTGTATAATTACTTTCTAATTTATATTTAACTAATTGGTTTTATAATTAAATGTGGGCAATACCAAAAAGAAAGCGCAAACTCTGATACAAAAATGCAATAGGACCATGATATCCTAACTCCATTGTTTTTTTGTTTGTTTTTTTAAATGTTGTAATCATCTGTTATTTTAATTAAAATACTGCAGCTATTATTTCAATTGATTCTTCTTGAAAATTCACATTAAATTGAACTACTGTAAAGACCACTCCCTATAGTTTTCTCCCAAATCACTTTTCTAGTAGAGACATTGCATGTAAAAGGAAACAGTGTGCTATTTGAGCTAGCTGAATGCACTTTCAAGACCTAAACAACAAATATATTATTTCTGTATTTATTTATGTTTTGCATTTTTACACAACTCTTTCACAATAATACGTTTACGGCTGTTGCTTTAGTAAAAATACAGTACTCATTTATTATGCTCATAAAAAAATGTTGCTAAACATTGTTTTAGAATACGACAGTGAGTTTAAAACATCAAATGCCTTAAAATACATGACTGGTGTTAGATCAGTGGTCATTTTACTATAAGATCACTTTTAATGTGCTACAATATAATATGTATTACTGGCCAAGCTCACAAAGTAATCATGCTTTACACAAGTGCCCCTGGCGAATGTAGAGATAGTAAACAATCCCCCTCTCCACTCATCCTAAATAAAACTCTTCATTGTCTCAGAAAAGCCTCTCAAACAAGGGAACTCTGTATGACCTCTCCCCCAGCACTAGATCTTGGGAGAGCAAAACTGTGTAGGTCAGATGGTGAAATAGGTCTGATATGCATAAGGCAGGCAATGTGATATCATGCTAAATATCACTAGAATAACATGTAACAGCAATCTTTAGTCCAGCATCAATACAAATCCTTTTAGGGACATCAGTTTCATTAATTAGTATTTGCTGCCGGAGGGTTTGAGTGGGACTAAAACAATTCTCTCTTTGCAAATGAATGGGCCAGAATAACCTTTCTTGATGAAAGTCTTCTGAAATACAAATGCTACATCACTGTTTTATTTTTTCCTTTTTAAAGTATGTTGTTAAAATAAAAGATTGGTGATGGTAATCTTCACTGACTAAAAAGAAAAATATGTGTGAATAAATTCTGATATATTCATCTATTTGAGTCCATTGTATTGTGGAATAAATGATAACTTTACAAATAGACTACAGCAATAAATATGTGTGTGGTTTTATACTCTCACTGTTGGTCAGTATGTCAGCTTTTAGGAATGTGCCCATCCTTGTTACTGTGTGATAAACAGAGGTCTTGTAACAGACAGCATTGAGGGAGAGTTCTGGCAGAAGAGCATTTTGTTCTAAGTAAAACAGTGCATCTTGCGGATCCATTTGAGTGAAAAAGCAGTGAGAGTAATCTCTGCAAGGGGATGGGTGCATTTGATAGTGGGTGTAATAAAAAGAAAAGGTGAAGTATAAGTGCTACATTGAGCCCAGATGAACAGTCAAGTGTAAAAGTTAAAAGCAAGGCAACGCTTCCCCTGGTGAAGCACCTGTTGCTCCTGGCAATGAACCCATTTATTGATTCGCATTTGCTCTACACAGTACAGCTGCTGTGAAATGCTGGAAGCACTGGAAATCAGTGCCAGAGACTCTACACTATTATATGCTGGTTTAGCATACTCACAAAGCAATATTCTTTTATTTTACTTTACGGCGGCAAACACAGCTTGGAGTTGTAAATGAATTACTTGAGACGAACAAAATCATTTTTTCCGTAGATGCCTTGTGTATTCCTCCAATCATTCACGACATGCCCCCAACTACACTTCAAGCACAGACACGAAGCTGTAATAACTTTTCGGGGTATACGATTGGGTAGCGCCACGCCTGTCCTATTCTGACCCCCTCGTGTTTATTTTGTGTGAAACGTTGATGATAGTTTGTGTTGCTAGAGTGGTCGCGAACGCGCCGGACCGACCCATTGTTAGCAAAAGGGCACGTGAGGTCTGCTCTTCAACTTGCCCCGCGCCACCGCGAGCACCTTCCCCCAGCTCTAGTTTTAGTATTTTGAAATTTGAAGTCCTGCAGCGCCACGAGGAGGACAGCAGCCAGTCACCTGCTGGTACACTGCGCGCGCTCACGCCAAGTAACGTGTAATAATGCAAAGTGTTTTGCTGCACATGGGATGAGAGCCATACAATGCGTTGGTTCAGATGTGTTTCTGTACAATACTACTGTGCCAGCATATTAGTAATTATTACTAGTCCAGTGCAGACATTTTTAAAAATCTGTAAACGCAACAATTTAGTAAAAAAAGGTTTCCAGGTGTGTCACTACACAGTTAAATACACAATTAAACTACTCTGGTACTATTTGGACAAGTCTGTAGGTTGGCAATGTGCCCACCGCACCTTCCACTCTATTTTGCACCGCTGGAGGTAATGACGGGCACGCGCACTGATTCAGGGGCGCGCCTTCTTCTCGGGGGGCGCGCATTGACTGGATAGCTCGCTCCAGCTAGGTCGGATAGCCGTGGTTAGAGAGGAGGGAGTGTGAGGGGAGGGGGAAAGTAGGAGAACGAACCGTCATCTGAGAGAGAGTCAGTCAGAAGAACCGGCGGCTGAGGGACGGAGCTTCCCTGTGTGTCTCACCTTGTATTGCAGCCGCTGGACAGCATCTCTATCCTGCTGAGAGGAGATACCCTTCGGTGCGCATCTCTAATAACTTGTCCTGTTCCCGGCTACAACTTGGGCTCTCCAGGATCTCTGCGGACTTTTGTTGGTGTTGTACCTCCTGCCATTGGGCTTCTGGGTGACAGTGGTTACAGCTCTGGTTTCTGGGGAACCTGTGGCGTAGCGTTGGAATTGCTGCCAGGTGATCATATCTGGACACGGGAGCCACAGGTGCCCCGTTACTACGCTCAGCCTTGCCTGGGAGTGAACTGATAGCGAGCTGGGATTGTCGGGGCATGGCGAGGATTCTACTGGCCGTGTGCGTGCTATGTGCGGCCACCCTGAGGACAGGTAAAGTGCCCGTGTCTTGTGCGCAGCCCATGCATCATACAGCAAGGGCAATGCTGCATTATAGCTACAGGATCTACGTAACTAAAGTTTTATAGAGCGTAAAGTCTGATTTACCATATGTGCGTCTATTAATATTGTGCCAGCCAGACGGTGCCTTTTATGGATCCAATTGTAATTCTCAGATATCAATACCTGGCGTTCTTTCGGGGTTCAACAGCTTTTCCATATCTGCAATTTAAAGATAAACGCTTTTAATAGTGCATCTAACTGTATGTGAACCGGCCACTAATTATGCAATGGATTAATTAAGTCATAATATTTCTATATAGGCTATAGGTGTATCTTGACCATGGAGTATGCGTCTGGTTTTATATATATATATATATATATATATTTGTTTTTTCATCTGATCTTCATTGCTATTTATTTAAACTGCAAAGTTTGTTTTGTTAAAAGCGCATTTAACATTAGGTTTGGCTCATTGGGTATTTTTTTTAATTATTGACCCTAATTAAGCAAGTTGTTGTGTTGCCCATGACCTATAACACAGTAGTTGCTCTATTATAGGGCTCGTTTCCATTGAGGTGGTAAGTTGTGGAAACCAGTGATAAAATAATTTATCTCTATTAACATCAATGGAGATTTTTTAAGTTTCCACAATTTACCATCTTAATGGACACTAGTTGGGTTTTATCGCTTTGGCTACCACAGAGGGCGTATGGCTCTAGAAACCAGTAGGTTAATGTCCATTTACAAGGTTAGCGCCTAAGCACCAGCTTTGTGATAAATCTGTGACTTCATATAATGTTATCGGCACTGCCCGAGGGGAGTCAACAGAAGTTGCCTTTGTTCCCTCAGCAAATTAAAGTTTCTACCTTTTGTCACCCAGAAGACCCCTCCCTCAGAGATATCATTATTCTTTCACACACCCATAACTGTCTAGGTTTTGTTTTCATGGGTTAGCGCGCTGTTTGTTCTCACAAGAGTTATCCAGCAATCTGATTTATTTCCAGTTTTTATCTGCTGTTCTTTTTGCCTCTTCTAATTTTAACCCACACACGTAGATCTCTGTATCATGCAAGTCGCAAGCACTTGATGCTTCTAGAATGAACCCAGCTGTGTTTGACAAACGTTTATTTTTTTTCATGATAGCTCTGTCCAAGTGGCCTGGTTACAGTGTAGTGTTTACCAAGTGAGTGATTTGTAAATAAGGACCAACACTGAGGGTAGATAACATTCTTTCTTAAAGTGACACACAAATCCAACAACAAAATGCTCTAAAGTGTTGAAATAATTTATTATTGCATTCTTGCTTGTGTTAAATCCATACAATCAGGTAAAATAGAAAGTTAATATCTGCTCCAGAGCAGCAGTGCTCTGCTAGGAGCTAAATTAACACATCTGGTGAGCCAATGGCAAAAGTGTGTAGCTACCAGTCACCAGCTTGCTTCCAGTAGTGTAGTGCATTGCTGCTCCTGAGCATACCTAGATATGGCTGTCTACAAATGACTCCAAGAGAACATAATACATTTTGATGAAAGAAGTAAAGTGAAAAAATGCACACTCTCTCCTATACATTGACATTTAAATTCTGCTTTCATGTCTATTTAAAGTTGTTCCAAGTCCCCAGATACATTACATTGTTTTTGTAGAAAAAAAGCAGTGATAACATTTTTATTTGAAATGGGTACCTCACAGCTGGATAATTTGCTCAACCTTTAAGATAATGGTTTGTTTTGCTTTATCATGTGCATGGCACAGACAAGCTTGGCCCTCTTGTTGAAACATGTCAAGCATTTTTTTTATGGCTGAGAAATTGCCTAAAACGAAATGTTTTCTTCAGCATTGCTGGTGGAAGGGTTACATGTAACATTTTTTTTCCTTAATCTAAAATGGTACTTGTTTCATATTCTATATTTCCTATCCTGATTTCTTCTTTGCCCTTATGGGCTTTTTGTCTAATTATTTTTCCTGCCTAGAAGTCTAACATTTGCACTTCTGGCTACCACACACAGAAGTTATTTGCTTTACATTTCTTGGCTCAGTTAGAAGGTATTTTAAGACTGTTCAAACAAAAGAGCAACGGAAACGAAGAAATAGGTTTTCAAAGTTGTTTTTCTGGTTTAGAATAATGCCTACAGCTATAGTGTAAATTAGACTTTGGAAAGGGTTAAGTGTCAGGTTCTCAGAAGACTTCAAAGAGGTAATGTAGAAAATGTAATTAATATATTTGCTAATTTTCAGTGTTTTATAAACCTATGTCTAAAAATAAGACTTTTTAAATTGACTAAAATATAAAACACTACATTAAATATTATACCTTTTTGTTCATTACACTAGTACATTGCTGAAAGTACTTTTCTAAATTCAGCTTATTACAACAGAGATTTCAAACAATATTGAGAATGATATTAAACTAACTTTCATTTAAATGATTTATAAACCTGTCTTTAAAGAAAGTCTGTGCTGAGACCATATACTGCAACAACACACTATTCTCTGTATTTAAAATTCACAGCATTTCTTGCATGTGTGATCATATTTATTACTTCAGCTTTCAGTTTTTTAAGCTCTCAACCTGTCTGCACTATAATGGAATAAAGTGCTTATTTAAAAACTGATAAGTATCTTCATATTGTGAATTGATTGTATCTTTCAAGAACTTCAACTTGTGTTGACTCAATTGGACTAATATTTGTTTTATCATAATATACTATAATAAATAGATATAGATAGTGTTTGAAACTTCAGTTCAATAATGTTTGTTAGTGTATATTTTCTGCATATAATTTCAGTTGATATTTTGTAATAGAGAAAAAAAAATACAAAATAACAATGTTGTTTCTGTTATGTTTTCTAACAATAATTTGTATCCTGTAATAATAGTGCCAACTAGTGGAGATTAGTTGTATCACTTGGAATTTCACATGTTGAACAAAAAAAGATGCTGGTCACAAATTGATTGTTACAGTGGGATATTGTTGTTTTATTTAATTTTATGGATTGTTAGGATCAGTAAAGTTCTTTAATAAAATACTGTGATGTGCAGTTACAAATTGGGTAGTATATTATCTGTGTAATAGTTATTTGGTATACTTTGTTTTTTTATTAAGCCATTTGTTTTATAAAACTATCATGGCCTCATATGTAGCCAATATTATTAAAAGTCAATAAATATTCAAGAAAGTGTCTCAAGTTCAGCAATAAGTAACCAAAGGAATGGTTCATTGGATACATTTACCAAAGAAAATTGAGGGGAACTAAAAAAAAATGATTCTAATTGTGTGGGATATGCATAATGCTGTCATAAAGACTGAGTACTAAATTAGCCTATATATATCATATAGGAAGATGTTCTGCTGTAAAAATCTCTGTTTTAAAATGTTTTCACAGAGCTTTAAACCTGTTGGGGTCACATCAAATAAGTTTAATATTCATTGTGTCAGCAGGAGAGACTAGATTAAAGGGACACTGTACTCAAAAAAAATATTTCGTGATTGAGAATGAAATTTTAAGCAACTTTCTATTTTACTCCTATTATCAAATTTTCTTCATTCTCTTAGTATCTTTATTTGAAATGCAAGAATGTAAGTTTAGATGCCGGCCCATTTTTGGTGAACAACCTGGGTTGTCCTTGCTGATTGGTGGATAAATTCATCCACCAATAAAAAAGTGCTGTCCAGAGTTCTGAACCCCAAAAAAAGCTTAGATGCCTTATTTTTCAAATAAAGATTGCAAGAGAATGAAGAAAAATTGATAATAGGAGTAAATTAGAAAGTTGCTTAAAATTGCACACTCTATCTGAATTACAAAATATTTTTTTGGGGTTCAGTGTCCCTTTAAGACTATAGAAACTAGATAAGGATGAAAAGGGAACACATGTCTTGTGGGGCAAAATAGAGGATGTGCTTATATCTCCTGGTAAAAATATAACTTTCTTTCCAGTATAAAAGGAAAGATGGGGCCTAAGAAGAACCTTGTAAAAGCCACCTCTCGTCTACCCCATTCACTGACATAGTTTAGGGGTCGATTTATCAAAGGTTTCGCAAGACTTTCGACCCCCTATAACTACAGTTTCTCACAAGAGAACCTGCAGTCTGTATTTAACAAGCAGCGGTCATCAGACCGCTGCTTCCCTAACCTTTCACCACCTATAAGGTGGCGAATTTCAATCTATTTTTACAAGATATATTCTCCCTGCGCTGGTAGGTAAAAGCTCCTTTCCCCATAAAGTTTCCATCCAGACTATACAAAAGAAATTCACAAAAAATGGGAGAGGATAGGAGCGCTGAGATCGCTATTACCATGGAGAGAAATTATATTTGTACCAGATGTACTATTGAGATATGTGATATAAATAAAGTGTTAAAAGTAGAAATTAATAAAGAGTTTAATAATAAATTTGATAGTAAACTCTGATAGTTTTTATGTACTTAAAAGGCTCTATACTGAATATGCACAAAGGATCTCACTACACCTTATGAATGCAACATACAAAAATATAAAAATGTCATTTAAAAAGTAGATCATGAATCGATTTTAATATATACAATTTTAATAAATTTATCAATGTGTATAATGTCCGACTGGGGAGATTGACAGCTCCTGCCCGCAAAATGGCGTTCTTGTGCAATACTGAATTCTGGCAGCGGAATTCAGCCCGCCTGAGGCGAGCTGCTGCAGACAGGGACGCATATGTACTCCCCTGTCTGCCGCAGCATGATAAATCCACCCCTTAGTGTGTTGTTACCTCCTCCACCTGGCTTTTTTTTTTTTTTTTTTTTTTGGCAAACTCTTCAAAAATGTAAGATTATCAGTTCAATTGCAATTCAGTAAAGCTAATTAACTTGTGTAGCAAGGTTAGCCTTAAAAGTCAGCAGGGTGCATTTCCAGTTCTAAGAATGAGAAAATCCACAATTTTTTTTAGAGCTAAATAACAAAAAAGGGGGTGGGGGTAAATAAAGAATGAACACATATTGTACTTGTTTCATTACATACAACTAAACATAATGTGTTTGTATATGTGTGTATGTATGTATGTACATATACACAGACATACACACAGTGGATATAAAGTCTACACACCCCTGTTAAAATGTCAGGTTTCTGTGATGTAAAAAAATTAGACAAAGATAAATCATTTCAGAACTTTTTCCACCTTTTTAATGTGACCTATAAACTGTACAACTCAATTGAAAAAAAAACTGAAGTGAACAAAAAAAACCTAAAATAATGTGGTTGCATAAGTGTGCACACCCTCTTATAACTGGAGATGTAGCTGTGTTCAGAATTAAGCAATCACATTCAAAACCATGTTAAATAAGTCATCACACACCTGCCATAATTTAAAGTGCCTTTGATTAACCCTGAATAAAGTTCAGCTTTTCTAGTAGGTTTTTCTTAGTCGCATCCTACACAAAAGCCATGGTCCGCAGAGAGCTTCCAAAGCATCAGAGGGATCTCATTGTTAAAAGGTATCAGTCAGGAGAAGGGTACAAAAGAATTTCCAATGCATTTCTTGATATACCATGGAACACAGTGAAGACAGTCATCATCAAGTGAAGAACATATGGCACAACAGTGACATTACCAAGAACTGGATGTCCCTACAAAATTAATGAAAAGACGAGAAGAAAACTGGTCTGGGAGGCTACCAAGAGGCCTACAGCAACATTAAAGGAGCTGCAGGAATATCTGGCAAGTACTGGCTGTGTAGTACATGTGACAACAATCTCCCATATTCTTCATAGACGGCAAGACAGAAGCCTTTTCTTATGAAGAATAACATCCACGCCCAGCTAAATTGAGCAAAAACACATCTGAAGTCTCCCAAAAGCATGTGAGAAAAAGGTGTTATGGTCTGATGAAACCAAGGTTGAACTTTTTGGCCATAATTCCAAAAGATATGTTTGGCGCAAAAACAACACTGCACATCACCAAAAGAACACCATACCCACAGTGAAGCATGGTGGTGGCAGCATCATGATTTGGGGCTGTTTTTCTTCAGCTGGAACTGGGGCTTATTCAAGGTAGAGGGAATTATGAACAGTTCCAAATACCAGTCAATATTGGCACAAAATCTTCAGGCTTCTGCTAGAAAGCTGAACATGAAGAGGAACTTCATCTTTCAGCATGACAACGACCCAAAGCATACATCCAAATCAACAAAGGAATGGCTTCACCAGAAGAAGATTAAAGTTTTGGAATGGCCCAGCCAGAGCCCAGACCTGAATCCAATCGAAAATCTGTGGGGTGATCTGAAGAGGGCTGTGCACAGGAGATGCCCTCACAATCTGACAGATTTGGAGTGTTTTTGCAAAGAAGAGTGGGCAAATCTTGCCAAGTCAAGATGTGCCATGCTGAAAAACTCATACCCAAAAAGACTGAGTGCTGTAATAAAATCAAAAGTTGCTTCAACAAAGTATTAGTTTAAGGGTGTGCACACTTATACAACCATATTTTATTTTTTTATTTTTACTTCCCTTCATCTAAAAGATTTCAGTTTGGTTTTTCAATTGAGTTGCGTAGTTTATAGGTCACATTAAAGGTGGAAAAAGTTCTGAAATGATTTATCTTTGTCTCATTGTTTTTTATATCCACTGTATATATGTGTGTGTGTATATATATATATATAATATATATACACACACGCGCGCTAGGTAGAATTGTTGTTGGTTTTTAAAGAAGCCACGTAAGAAGCTTTCAGCTTTTTGAATTCAAGCAGTTTTATTTTCTATTAAGTTATCACTTAAAGGGAAAGTAAACCCACATTTTTTTTTCATGATTCAGAAAGAGCATGCAATTTTAATCAACTTTCTAATTTACTCCTATTAATTTTTCTTCATTCTCTTGTTATCTTTATTTGAAAAAGAAGGCATCTAAGCTAAGGAGGCAGACAATTTTTGGTTAAGAACCATGGACAGCTTTTTTTATTGGTGCTGTCCAATCAGCAAGGACAACCCAGGTTTTTCACCAAAAATGGACCGGCATCTAAACTTACATTCTTGCTTTTCAAATAAAGATACAAAGAGAATGAAGAACATTTGATAATTTGAGTAAATTAGAAAGTTGCTTAAAATTGCATGCTCTATCTGAATCACGAAAGAAAACATTTGGTTCATTGTCCCTTTAAGCTTAGGAGCCGGCCTATTTTTAGTTCAGCACTTGGGTAGCTGAACGAGATCGCGTGATTTCACTTTATAATATATTTGTTTACATCAGTACTTTGTTCTGGGTGGGAAGGGGTTAAGGTGGTTTAGCACTGATTCAACTTAGTTACTATTGCAAAGAATGCTTCTCCTATCATGATTGTTGATGCAAAACTGATAATCCACCTTTTACTAACGTGACTGCTGAGAATCTTAGGGGGGAGGATGGAGTAAACGAAAGATTGCATAAATTGCCTAAAAGTATTAGCCTAAATTTTCCTGGGAGAAAGTGAAACAAGCACATTTTTTAGTTATATTTTACAGCAAAATGCAACAAATTTAAATAATGAATGTTTATTGTAATAATGTTTCACTTGCAATAATGAAACATTTTGTATGTTTTTGAGATGTCAAGTTTAATGGTCCTTTAAATACATTGTGCATTAAAGCCCAGGAGTAACTTTCTTTACCCCTGATCTGGCCTGTCATCAAACTTGAAAGCAGTTTACCGTTTCATAATGTCACATTACAAAATAGACACAGCTGAAATATATTCACAGACTGTCCTTAGAAACTATACCCTTTTGAAGTTAAAAACTAAAAAAGTTTTCTAATGCAATCTGTTCCCTTGAACGTTCCAGTCAGAATAACATCACTATAACTTTTTGATTTACACAAATATAAATAAAAAAAAAAAATAATATGTATATAGTACACACTATTTAAACTTGAAATATCTAAAGACTTTTCATGTTGTTTTCACTTTCCACTTTCATTGTAATTGACCAATCTGAATGACTATATGGAATATGAACCCTATTTATTATTGTAATCCAAAGTTATGCCTGTTTGTACATTCACCATGGCTGCAACTGTGTATTTATAGACCGGCTTTTAAACCATGGGAACCATGAAG
Source organism: Bombina bombina (assembly GCF_027579735.1). Taxonomy (NCBI): domain Eukaryota; kingdom Metazoa; phylum Chordata; class Amphibia; order Anura; family Bombinatoridae; genus Bombina; species Bombina bombina. The sequence continues at coordinate 725,489,505 of NC_069501.1, read as the reverse complement.
AATTTTACATATATCTATTCCAGAACACTCGTCTAAAATAGGCAGCTACAATGTTCTTTCTGGATTCTAAGATTGTTATACATGTCAAGTAAGGGAGCTCAAGAAATAAGTATTTTTTACTTGTTTATATTTATTTTGATTGAATAAAAGTTAAAACAAAGTTACAAATTATATTGCAATTATAGTAACAAAAAATAAGTACATAAGTTCATTAGTTTCATAGAAGATAATTGCTCTTGATGTTGTTGTTTTTTTTCTTTGTTTTTTTAATCACTAAAAATATACTTCAAAAAGAAAATGGAATAAGGGGACAAATAATGTTGGTTATTTCCTCTCCTTCAGTTATCCTGCACTTCACAACTCTTGCATTTCCACCATCAATCTTTATCACTCAGCTTTTACGATATTTCTGGTATCTATAAATTGGTACATTTTCTTTGAATCTGGGCACATGTATGTGAAACAGTAGCACTGGCAGTCAAAATGTTGTGTTTGCAAATTAAGCTAGTGTAATGAATTTTGACAATGCCAGTATAACATAATGGCAGTAGAAATGTTAAATTACATCTCAGTTTTTCATGCCAACTGCTTTGGCCTTCCATGTGAACTTCCAAAGCGTGGAGCAGAAACTACTGCATAATTCTGCTGACTTTACTTTTTGTCTCCAAATACACCTTAAAGGGATACTGAACCCACAGTTTTTCTTTTGTGATTCAGATACAGCATGAAATTTTAAGCAACTTTTTAATTTACTCCTATTATCAAATTTTCTTCATTCTCTTGGTATCTTTATTTGAAATGCAAGAATGTAAGTTTAGATGCTGGCCCATTTTTGGTGAACAACCTAGGTTGTCCTTGTTGATTGGTGGATAAATTCATCCACTAATTAAAAAAAAAGTGCGGTCCAGAGTTCTGAATAAAAAAAAAAAGCCTAGGTGCCTTTTTCAAATAAAGATAGCAAGAGAATGAATAAAAATTTATAATAGGAGTAAATTAGAAAGTTGCTTAAAATTGCATGCTCTATCAATCACGAAATAAAAAATGTGGGTTCAGTGTCCCTTTAATGATGAGTTATAAATAAATTACGTACAAAACCTATGCAAACACATTACATTGGCATTTAACTAGTAGTTTTCTATCATTAATTTAAAAAAGTGCTTGACAAGCCCAGAAATCCATTTCTGACTGAGCTATGAACATCGTGAGCCAGCACACACACACCAGGCGCAACATCACCACTATAGCAAAGTGCCAGTTGTTTTTTCCCTATGGATTGTTACCAGCTACAGAATATTAAAATATTTTGGAAATTGCTCATTTAGGTTCCTTTTTGTGGTTGAAATAGCTTTTTGCTGATTTGAAGTCATTGCCCATTTTTCTAAAGAATATGCCTATTGAAATGGACTGATTCCGCAGGAGGACCTCTTTCTTATCTCTCTTTATACACACAACTGTTACTTAAAGAGCCAATTTACCCTAAAATGTTCTCCCCTTTAATTTGTTCCTAATGATCCATTTAATGTACTAAAAGAGAAGAATCGCAGTGCAGCTTTGATTTAAGGTAGTATTAATTAAAAATTTCTCAACGCAGATACATTTTGAACTTGAAAATGTACATTTAGCCACCAATAACCAAGCTCAACCCAGGTGCTGAACCAAAAATGGGCTGGCTCCTAAACTTACATTCTTGCTTTTCAAATAAGGATAACAGAATGAAGAAAATTGACAATAGGAGTAAATTAGAAAGTTGCTTAAAATTGGATAAAAAAAAGTTATAAACCAGACATACTAATTTATCATAGCTGGCATACGAGACAAGCCCTGTATTAATACATTTCTTTCTAGCTTAGTATGCAATTGTGTATACAGAGTTACAAAGCCCCCTTGGGAAACAGCAAGTGCATTAAATATATGCAAATTTGACATCTATTGGAAGTTGATTCAACAGAAAAGTAGGTGGGCCATGGAATGATTTCTCGTTGAATTTGTGCCACATTACTGAAAAGGTTGTGAACCACATCTCTAAGCTAATGTGACAGTTGTAACTAAACATCTTTAGATGTGCAGGAGTGTTAATTTGCCAAGTCTCTAAAAAGTGTGATAAATTGATCAGGGACATTAATGTGCGCTGAGTGGCTTTAAAATCAAGTTGTTTATTGTATTGAACATTTTAAATAAGTCTTCTATCTAGATTTTTAAAGCTGACTTTAGAATGGTAGCTACAGTTATTTATAGATAAAATGATCATTCTACTTTAGTCTGATTAATTAAATATATTCAGTGACATTTAAAAGCTGTTAAATGTATTACAATTAAAATAGGTACAACACCAGCAATGAAAGGAAAAAACTGATGACTAGCTTTAAAAGCTTAGAATCTTTAGTCTTCACATGCCTCCATATTGTGTTAACTGAACCCTTTGGTTTTCTAGACATTCTCTTATTTTTGCTATTTGCCTTTTTAGGGTGTACAGCTGTGTGCATTTACTGAAATAAACTAATGCACTGCATAAATTGAGAGCTTGTGGAAAGGAGAAATTGGTATGGGGAATTAGTGTTCTTTTACATATTAGGGGTGATTGGTTAAATTCAACTACATATTCAGAGAGCAAAATGTAGAATAACAATATGATAAAAAAGTGAGGAATAAGAGGTTCTTACCTCCTTACCATTTTATATAGATACATGTAGCTTCATGTGAGTGCGATAGCAAACAAAGCTGAGCCTGTTTGTGGGTCATGGGATGTGTACCCGGTCCGTTCTGGATGATGTGCTGTTCCACTCCTAAACTCTCTCTCTCTATCTATCTATCTCTATCTCTCTATCTCTCTATCTCTCTATCTCTCTATCTCTCTCTATCTCTCTCTATCTCTCTCTATCTCTCTCTCTCTATCTATCTCTATCTATCTCTATCTATCTCTATCTATCTCTATCTATCTCTATCTATCTCTATCTATCTCTATCTATCTCTATCTATCTCTATCTATCTCTATCTATCTCTATCTATCTCTATCTATCTCTATCTATCTCTATCTATCTATATCTATCTATATCTATCTCTCCCACGGACGGACTCCGTGTTGCAGCAAGGACCCAAATGAAGCAGGCACACAGGTTTTTTCAAAAACACTCCGGTTTATTGGCAAAGTGGATTACCAAACGTTTCGGCTCACACACGAGCCTTTGTCAATGGTTTTGTACACCATTGACAAAGGCTCGTGTGTGAGCCGAAACGTTTGGTAATCCACTTTGCCAATAAACCGGAGTGTTTTTGAAAAAACCTGTGTGCCTGCTTCATTTGGGTCCTTGCTGCAACACGGAGTCCGTCCGTGGGATCCATAACTGCTTTACTATATATATATATACACACTCACTGGATTTAAAGTAATTATAATCCTTTTATTGCAAAGTAATGTTTCGGGGCCTTAACCCCTTCATCAGACCAGATATATATCTATGGATCTCAAAATTTCCACCAGCCATTGGCCAGTGAAAGTGAGTTAGTGAATGTTGATTTTGAAGTCTTGTGGCATGTTGTAAATAGCAAAGTTGGCACATTGTATTTGCAGAATGTGCATTCCTATTGCAGCACTGACATACACACATTTTGTGCTATGTGCTAAAACTATTATCTAAAGGGATATTATATAGCCTTGAAACTGCAAGCATATGTTATTTGTCTAGAGCTGTAGGGACCCCATTAGTGCTTAGACTGTAACTTCTGAGAGAGTAAACTGGGCAGAGAGAGAGTTAGGAGAGGAAAATTGAAAATGGAGAAGAAGGTAGAGTTAATAGAGAATGGAGGGGGAAAAAAAGAGTGAAGAGATATATATGAGAGAGGGAAAAGAGTGTTAAGAGCAGATATGTATGAGAGAGAAGGGGGAGGGTAAAAAGAGAGATTGGAAGGAGTAGAGTAAGATAGTTAAAGGGACAGTATACACCAATTTTCATATAACTGCATGTAATAGACATTACTATAAAGAAGAATATGCACAGATACTGATCTAAAAATCCAGTATAAAACTGTTTAAAAACTTACTTAGAAGCTCCTAGTTTAGCACTGTTGAAAATGTTAACTGGAACACACACTGAAAGTGGTTCTATAGCAAAAAAAGCAGACCCTCTCCCCTTCCTCTGCACATGAAAAGACCCTTTACACAAACAGGAGCAAGCTTGAGTAGATATACATCAGTATTCTCCTAAAACTTTGGGGCTTGGTTAGGAGTCTGAAAATCAGCGTAATGTTATTTAAAAAATAAGCAAAACTATACTTTTTTTTAAAAAAAAAGAAGAAAAAAAAAAAAGCTCTATAGGCTATATAAATGGAGCATCTACAAAACATTTATGCAAATTGAGAATACCAAGGGAACAAAGCAGAATTGGTGATGAAATTAATTTGGAAGTTGTTTAAAATTACATGCCCTATTTAAAACACAAGTTGTTTTTTTGGACTTGACTGTCCCTTTAAACTTAAACTCATATGCTAATTTCTAAGCCTTTGAAGGTCACCTCTTATCTGAATGCCTTTTTATAGTTTTCACAGCTAAAGGGCGTTAGTTTGTGTGTGCTCATGCCTGTTGAGTTACTTAAAGGGACAGTCAACACCAGAATTTCTGTTGTTTAAAAAGATAGATAATCCCTTTTATTACCCATTCCCCAGTTTTTTGCAAAACCAACACAGTTATAATACACTTTTTACTTCTGTGACTAACTTGTATCTAAGCATCTTATGACTGCCCCTAATCACATGACTTTTAGTTATTATCTATTGACTTGCATTTTAGCCAATTAGTGCAGTGTCTGCCACTAGCATGATCACAATGCTATCTATATGGCCTACATGAGCTTGCTCTCCCCTGCTGTGAAAAGTAAATAAAATAGAGGCGGCCTTCAAGGGCTTAGAAATTATCATATGTGCCTCCCTAGGTTTTCTTTCAACTAGAATACCAAGAGAACAAAGCAAAATTGTTGATAAACGTAAATTGGAAAGTTGTTTAAAATTACATGCCCTATTTGAAAAATGAAAGGTGTTTTTTTTGGACTTGACTGTCCCTTTAAGAGGGCACCGATTAGCTAAAATGCAAGTCTGTCATAAGAATTTAAAGGGCCACTAAACCCAAAATCTTTCTTTCATGATTCAGATAGATAATAAAAATTTAAACAACATTACAATTAACTTCCATTATTTATTTTGCTTCATTTTTTAAATATCCTTAGTTGAAGAAAAAGCAATGCACATGGTGAGCCAATCACATGAAGCTTCTATGTGCAGCAACCAATCCGCAGCTAGTGAGCATATCTAGATATGCTTTTCATCAAAGAATATCAAGAGAATAAAACAAATTAGATAATATAAGTAAATTAGAAAGATGTTTAAAATTGCATTCTCTTTCTAAATCAAAAAAGAAAAAATGTGGGTGGCATGTCCCTTTAAATAAGGGGGCAGTCTGCAGAGGCTTAGAAACAAGGTAATCACAGAGGTAAAAAATATATTAATATAACAATGTTGGCTGTGCAAAACAGGGGAATGGGTAATAAAGGGATTATAAATCTTTTTAAACAATAAAAGTCTGGACTAGACTGTCACTTTCTAAACCCCTGCAGCACTGATCAGCCTTGAAATGTTGATGATTGGGCTCTCTCTCAACCCCTGTTGAGAGGCTGATTTGTTTTTATTTTTTTGTGTGTATATATAATCTCCAATACTGCCGTATTGAAGTTTGTATTATATGTAGTGTTTTAATCGGGTAGAAATTAGCTATTTCAAATGGAAAAAATAACGGTAAAGGGTCAATGGGAACTCATTGAAGGGGAAAAAGTTTTTCAATACAGCACACTTCCGCCTTTATGGGTGCTGCAATTTTGGAACCTAGGTTTAACTGCAGGTATCTAAAGTAGAGTTGCTGCACATGTGCAAACAAGTCAGAACTGGAATGCAATGATATCCAGATTTAACATTATGGTACAAATGATTAGGAGGAGGCAGGAAATGGCCTCAATACTAAGTTTTTTTATAAAATGTATTTAGTTTTCAATGTCCCTTTTTAACTCCCCCCTTTTTATGTAGGGGTAGAGTGTTCTTGGAGTTATGGCTAGCTACCTTGCTATAACACAAAATCCTAAAACAGTATCTGCAATCTAGAGTGTGGTTTAGGAAGGGTAATGACAAATGGGTGGGTGTGCATTGATTTTTTTAATATATATATTTAATTTTTTCCAAAGTTGTGCATCAGGTGTGGTCTTTTTTTTTTTTTTTTTTTTTTTAATGGAAACCAATGGATATTAAAAGTTATGTTGTTTTAGTTTAGGAATATGTAAGTAATGCTTAAACTTTCATGTTTCAGATAGAGAATATAAATTCTACTTTGTTTTCTTGGTATACTTTCTTGAACTTGGCTCCTTTCCTGGATATGATTTTAAAGGGACAATCTACTCCAGAATTTTTATTGTTTCAAAAGATAGATAATCCCTTTATTACCCATTCCCCAGTTTTGCATAACCAACATGGTTATATTCATACACTTCTGTGATTACCTTGTATCTAAGGCTCTGCAGAACTTATTTCAGTTCTTTTGACAGACATGCATTTTAGCCTATCAGTGTTGACCCCTAGGTAACCTCACCGGAGTAAGCACAATGTTATCTATATGGCAGACATGCATTAGCGCTGTCTAGCTGTAAAAAACTGTCAAAATGCACTGAGAGAAGTGGCATTCAAAGGTTTAGAAATCAGCATATGAGCCTACCTAGGTTTTCAACAAAAATACCAAGACAAGCAAACTTGACAATAAAAGTAAATTGGAAAAATCTCATGCCCTATCTTAATCATGAAAGTTTAATTTTGCCGACTGTCCCTTTTTAAACACTTTTTTTTTTTTTGTTGTTGTTACATTGTGTTTGTTCCACTCTTCATTTATAGGCCAAAAAGCAAATTCTGTAACCTGAAAATGCTGCATATCAGCCGGTATAGGCAATTTGTAAACATAGGGTACAGATTTTTCCTTTTTTTTGCCTCTCTATGGAGCATGGGACAAAGCACAATTTTTAGACAAAAATAAGAGGTGTTTAAAGGGACATTATACGCTCATTTTTTTCTTTGCATAAATGTTTTGTAGATCTATTTATATAGCCCATAACGTTTTGTATAGTTTTGCTTATTTTTAAATAACATTGCTCTAATTTTCAGACTCCTAACAAAGCCCCAAAGTTTTATGAGAATACCGTCGGCTACCTACCTCCAGCTTGCTCCCATTTGTGTAAAGGATATTTTCATATGCAAAAGATGGGGGAGGGGGGGTCTTATTTCCCACTTGCAGTGGGCTTTCCAGCTACCTTTTCAGCAGAGTCAAACTGAGAGCTTCTAAGTAAGTTTTTAAACGGTTTTATACTGGATTTTTATATCAGTATCTGTGCATATTATTCTTTATAGTAGTGTCTATTACATGCAGTTATATGAAAATGAGTGTTTAATGTCCCTTTAATATCCCTTTTTAAGAATGTACTTCTTGAGCACTATATTATAGCAGTGTTTGCAACAATGTTTGTAAGAATGTAAAACATTGTTGCAAACAATGCTGCCCTGTAGAACTCATTGTTTTGCACATTTTATCTGAATCATGAGTTTTATTTTGACATCCAAAATATGCAAAGGTTCTATGAACCTTTGCAAATTCTGTTTCTTTCCAATTGTATCTGGTGGTCTGTTTTTGTTTTGCCTTTTTTATCAATTTGAGTGTTTACACAAGGCAAGGAGCAAACAGAGCCTAGTGTTCATGTGGCATTGAGATATGTGTATGCTTCTAGGTATTTGTGCCTAAGTACTGATCATTTTGCATATTTGTAAAAATCCTTTTGTTAAATCACTGATTTGTGAATATTTTTGTAATAATGCAACCACTGTTTATTTTTATCACTGCTGGTTTAGTATTGTATGTAACATAATGCTGTAGACCAGGGCTCGACAAACCTAGGAGCCAGGGAGCCACTGGCTCCTAGAATTTTCCCCCTGGCTCCTAACTTATAGGGTTACTCTCCATATTTCTTGGTTATTTTCCATATATCTGGGTTATTTTCCATATATCGATATACAAATACCACTGTCTGACTTCTAAATATTCTTACTGGCTCCTGAATTTTAAACTGATTTGTCGACCCCTGCGTGTAGACAGTAATTGTTTGGTTATAATAATTTCCATTTTACCGTGAGTTACTTTGCTTGGGTTACATTTGTAACTAAATAAAATGGCACTAGTTATTTATAATTAAACTAGTCCTAAAGCCCATGTACGCGGGCCATTTTTTCCAGTACTGTCTCGCTCTCGCTCTTTCACTCTCTCTTTCTCTCTCGCACGTCGGCCCCAGAATCGCCAGGTGTGTTTGTCCTCGAGCAGTCTCTTCTGCGCATGACAGCTTTGGACAAACACACTTGGCCTTTTATATTATAGGATAAATATTTTATGTGTCAAATCATTTTTAAACTTCTGCCAGAGATATGTCCAAAATACTTTCCACTGTACGATTGAATTCAGATACAAATTGTGATCGCAATGGATAATGCAGACCCATGCTGAATGATTTCCTCTGTACATAATGCCTTAATTTGATCAAAGGTATGACTAATAGAGTAAATGTATAGTTTTAGCTGCTCTAAGCAGACAAGGAGGGGTTTAAGCTATTTTAAAAGTGACCTCATTTATTTCTTACTTATTAAACATTGTAAACCATGTGATGAGCTCAGTATTATGTTCTAGAAATGCTATCGGACTTGCCATTGATTCCTGGTAGCATTTCCTTTATTAATGTTCTAGTATCATTTTCTGCAAATAAAATCCCCAGTAAGCCTGCTAAGCCAAATCTGGGTACAATGGTGTTTTAGTTAGGACTAACAGTGGAAGCTTTTTTCCTAGTGAGTTCTGTGCTATTCAGGGAAGTGATGATTCAGGATGAAGATACAATGAATATCACTTACAACTGTCAGCTAAAGGTCCTACTTTTAGGAATATCTCTGATAATGCTCATTTACTATAGACATTATAGTTAATACATATAGTTTGAATGACCATGATCGCATGAAATAGTTTTTTTAATATTGAACAAATTATTCCATTATTATTTTCCCTATTAACTAAAAAAATGTTTTATTCTTAACGCATCAAGAAGCTCTGATCAGTAGTCAAACAATGTCTGTTAATAGAATGATTTAAAAAACTGCAATTTATAGACTCTTTATCCAACAGGTAGAAGTTGGAAGGTGAAAAAAGCTATAGCATAGACTCTGATTATGGCCTATTAAAGCAAAACATATTACTTTTTTTTTTTTTTTTTTTTTTTTTTTGTATGTTTGTTTTTAAGTGCCAACCACAGCCATGTGTTCACAATCAATATACAAATGAGCTGTATTTTCACAGACTTGTATTGAGGTACAGCCATTCTCCACCCTCATTCTCACATTGAGTTTGTTGAAATGTCCTGCTAATAATAATCTCAGTTTCGAATGGGTTAGACCACTGGTTTTCATACCTTTCCTTAGGCCTCCCTATCAGACTACATTTTGAGGATGTCTGAACTGGAGCACAGGTGAAATAATCAACTGGTTAGTAAACAAGGTTATGTTACCTGCTCTCCTCCAAGGTAATCCTGAAAACCTGGCCTATTGAGGAGGCCTGAGGACAGGTTTGAAAACCAGTGGGTTAGACTTATAAGGTTGATTTAAAGGGCCAGTAAACATAGAAAATAATGTTGTATACAGGGAGTGCAGAATTATTAGGCAAGTTGTATTTTTGAGGATTAATTTTATTATTGAACAACAACCATGTTCTCAATGAACCCAAAAAACTCATTAATATCAAAGCTGAATATTTTTGGAAGTAGTTTTTAGTTTGTTTTTAGTTATAGCTATTTTAGGGGGATATCTGTGTGTGCAGGTGACTATTACTGTGCATAATTATTAGGCAACTTAACAAAAAACAAATATATACCCATTTCAATTATTTATTTTTACCAGTGAAACCAATATAACATCTCAACATTCACAAATATACATTTCTGACATTCAAAAACAAAAACAAATCAGCGACCAATATAGCCACCTTTCTTTGCAAGGACACTCAAAAGCCTGCCATCCATGGATTCTGTCAGTGTTTTGATCTGTTCACCATCAACATTGCATTCAGCAGCAACCACAGCCTCCCAGACACTGTTCAGAGAGGTGTACTGTTTTCCTTCCTTGTAAATCTCACATTTGATGATGGACCACAGGTTCTCAATGGGGTTCAGATCAGGTGAACAAGGAGGCCATGTCATTAGATTTTCTTCTTTTATACCCTTTCTTGCCAGCCACGCTGTGGAGTACTTGGACGCGTGTGATGGAGCATTGTCCTGCATGAAAATCATGTTTTTCTTGAAGGATGCAGACTTCTTCCTGTACCACTGCTTGAAGAAGGTGTCTTCCAGAAACTGGCAGTAGGACTGGGAGTTGGGCTTGACTCCATCCTCAACCCGAAAAGGCCCCACAAGCTCATCTTTGATGATACCAGCCCAAACCAGTACTCCACCTCCACCTTGCTGGCGTCTGAGTCGGACTGGAGCTCTCTGCCCTTTACCAATCCAGCCACGGGCCCATCCATCTGGCCCATCAAGACTCACTCTCATTTCATCAGTCCATAAAACCTTAGAAAAATCAGTCTTGAGATATTTCTTGGCTCAGTCTTGACGTTTCAGCTTGTGTGTCTTGTTCAGTGGTGGTCGTCTTTCAGCCTTTCTTACCTTGTGCTTTTGGGCACTCCAGTGATGTTGCAGCTCTGAAATATGGCCAAACTGGTGGAAAGTGGCATCTTGGCAGCTGCACGCTTGACTTTTCTCAGTTCATGGGCAGATATTTTGCGCCTTGGTTTTTCCACACGCTTCTTGCGACCCTGTTGACTATTTTGAATGAAACGCTTGATTGTTCGATGATCACGCTTCAGAAGCTTTGCAATTTTAAGAGTGCTGCATCCCTCTGCAAGATATCTCACTATTTTTGACTTTTCTGAGCCTGTCAAGTCCTTCTTTTGACCCATTTTGCCAAAGGAAAGGAAGTTGCCTAATAATTATGCACACCTGATATAGGGTGTTGATGTCATTAGACCACACCCCTTCTCATTACAGAGATGCACATCACCTAATATGCTTAATTGGTAGTAGGCTTTCGAGCCTATACAGCTTGGAGTAAGACAACATGCATAAAGAGGATGATGTGGTCAAAATACTCATTTGCCTAATAATTCCGCACTCCCTGTAATGCTGTACATAGTGCAGAATTATATAGCATATTAGTGCTAGCTTTATGTAATCTAATATTCCCTGTGAACTTTTATTAAAAAATTGCGTTTTCCAGACCAGCTCTCTGTGCTCTACTGAGCGGGTCTGTTTTTTACATTGAGCGCATCTGGCCAGCTGTCTAGTCACAGCCCGGCCCGACCGCGCCATTATACTCAGACAGAGCAGGAGCGAGCTGTACTGAGTGTAATGGCGCAGTCGGGCCGGGCTGTGACTAGACAGCTGGCCAGATGCGCTCAATGTAAAAAACAGACCCGCTCAGTAGAGCACAGAGAGCTGGTCTGGAAAACGCAATTTTTTAATAAAAGTTCACAGGGAATATTAGATTACATAAAGCTAGCACTAATATGCTATATAATTCTGCACTATGTACAGCATTATATAACATTATTTTCTATGTTTACTGGCACTTTAAACAGCACAAACATGGATATGATAAAGTAGTGAACACTCTCTATCTTTATGTAAAAGGGAGAATAAAATCAAAATGAAACTTTAATAGTTTTAAATAGAGCATACAATTTTTTTAAACAACTTTTCAATTTACTTCTGTTGTCAAATTTGCTTTGTTCTCTTAGTATTTTTGTTGAAGACTACACCTAGATAAACCTGAAAGAACACAGGTGCATGTTTAGCACTCTCCATTTCGGCAATATTTGCAACAATCTATAACATTGCTACGCAAATAGTTGCAAACGCTGCTGCAATAGAATGCTGAAGACATGCACACTTCTGAGCTCCTATGAGCCTACCTAGGATTGCTCTTCAACAAAGAATATCTAGGGGACCAGTTAACTGTACTTTTGAATTTGAACTTATATTTATGTTTTTTATGTCTTTTACATTTATATAAAGCCATTGCTGTATGACTTACCCCCTTCGTTGTGAAAGTTCTCATGCCCATTGGAGCCTATGGAAGCACACTCTTATGAATAAAATGCTTTATAGCAATGCAAACACGAGCTTGTGTGCACATTGCTATCAACTTGTAATATCAGCACACATTGGCGTGCACTTGTATTACTCAGTGGAGCAAAAATATCGCTTTCACGAAAGCAATATTTAGCGCTCCACTTGTAATCTGGCCCTATATAAATTGCACCTGAATAAGGTAGATTACCACACTGAATAATTTACATAACAATCAGTCTCTTGCTTGTCACCTCTTGATCTATCTCTGTCTGTATCATGGCACACCATAGTTGTCAGGGCTTGACAAACGACAGGAGCATATAATTATAAAAATTAATTCCCTGACTCAAAAATGATCAAATAAATTATAAATCAGAATTGCAATGACTACTTTTGGTATTGCAGTAGTGACTTTCATTTACTACAAACCATGTAGATTTTAAGTAAACTTAATTCACTCCTTTTGCAAGATATTTGTTGTGTTTTGTTGAGATTTTCTCAATAGAGCATTATGAGAAATGTATAATATTTTGAAATCAAATGGTTGGACTGTTTTGCTTGAAGTTTTGTTGGCTTATTACCCCAGGGAGCTAAGGGGAGGTAAAACGTAAAGTAATTCCTTATATTGTTTCATTAATACTTCCCTCTAAAGTGGGGAACATTTGTAATAGTTGAAAACATGGTAAAATAATTCAAAGGATTTTTGCACAAATATTCAATATTATTTAATTGGAATTGGGAGCCAATATAGTATTTTCATGATCCAGATAGCCCATGCAAAATTTGTATAAACCTTATTACAAACACTGCTGCCATTTTGCTCGAAAAAGATGTAAATATCTGAGCTTCTTAAGGTGAGTCTACTGTAAAACTGATTAATACTACAGGTGGGTAGAAGCCCTTTCCCACACACAAACTGCACACTCTAAGTACAGATATCTATATGTGTTCAAACTTTCTTCTCCAACAGGTTTTTATGATTTGACCCACAATGTAATTAAATTATGTTTGTTATCAATCCCACTCAATGTGACGATGCGCTAAAAAGAGAGAAATCTTCACTCTAGGAGTTGGCAGCTTCTAGATCTGATAGCCACTTCAGGTGTTTTGGATGTTGGTCTGAAAAATCAAAGGGGACAGCGCACAAAAACGTTCCTAGTGTATTTAATAACCATATGCACAGGTTAAAATACTGAGTGAACCAATCCCCTCACAGGATTTAACCTCAAACGTGATGTATTTTAATAGTTGCTCATATATAAATCAGTCCATACAATAAACCAATATAAAGGTGAACACTTAAAAATATATAATTACCAAAAAAAAAAAAGTGTAAATTGCCTCAGAATAAAAGGATATGTGATAAATTTAAAGTTTTAACAATAGTCCATACAGGAGCAAGTAATTTTGAAAGGAAAATGTCAGCACTTGATAGTAGTTGAATCACATGACATCCCAATAAAGGAGAGCATACAATAGTGAAGTCTATGTAGACAGTCTACACCAACATTTTTATTGTTTTAAAAGATAGATAACCCCCTTATTACTCATTCCCCAGTTTTGCATAACCAACAGTTATATTAATATACTTTTTACCTCTGTTATTACCTTGTATTTAAGCATCTTCTGACAGCCCCCTGATTACTTGACTTTTTATTTATTATCTATTGACTTGCATCTTAGCCAATTAGTGCTGTGTTGTGCTGACTCTTGAATAACTCACTGGGTGTGAGTTTAATGTTATCTATATGGCCCACATGAACTAGCAGTCTCCTGTTGTTAAAAGCAAATACAAATAATGTGATAAGAGGCTGTATTTAATGGCTAAGAAACAGGCAGAAATTAAGAGTTTTAAATGCTATAACGTATATTAATATAACTATGTTGGTTGTGCAAAGCTGGAGAATGGGCAATAGATAATATCATTCTTTTTACCAAGCCTGATGAAACAGCCACTGTGGGCTGAGAAACGCGTTGCTATCTTTTAACCTTTTAAATAAAGTAAGTTTTGTTACTTACCATTTGCTGCCTGCCCGTTTTCTATCGTTTTCCGCTGTTGGACTACTGAGAGTTCCTGAATGCCGTTGATTAAGTCTACTGGGTGACCATATTGATCCCAGTTTGCCCCTGTAGCATTTCTTCACTATTACATCACCTTTTTGTACCAGCAATACTAGGCCATATAGGCACCCTCTTGTGCTTTGTATCATCCTTTACAGATTACCACACATCCACCGTAGGTCAGTCTTCTGGGTGACTGCTTTTGACCCCAGATCGCTCCTTCTACACCACTAGGGGTGTCTTATCTCATGTGAGTGCAACCATTACATCTCCATCATATCAAAATATTTCCTACAATATTAGGCCATGTGGCGCTTCTGTCTTCCTCTTTTTTTTCTGCAGATTACTGATTCTGGGTCGCGACCTTGATCCTCTACAGACAGCTGCCTTGATTGTGCCTACTTATTTACCTACATTACCATCTACAAGTTACTCAAGGACTCTTTTTTTTTTTTTTTTTTTTTTTTTTGTTTTTTTGAATATATTCAATTTTGATTTATTATTTATTTACCACTGTGTATATTGATATATTAGTGCTACCATACTCATTGCCATCATTGTGCATGAATTATCAGTGCACACATTAAGGGTGCCCCCTATTATTTTTCAGCAATCTGACTTGATTAGTTAATAGTGTTTTGTATGCCCTTTTCTTTTTTATTCCAAATATCTAGAGATACCTTGATTTCACCACATAAAACAGCTTTAGAGACCTCCCAAAAAAATTCTATTTTGTTAACATATGAAATGTTATGTGTGCAGTAGTCCTTCCATTTCTGTTTTAGCCAAAATACAAACCTAGGATTATTATAAAAATGGCAAGGACTTTTCTTGTTTTCTGGAATATTTTTCTGTGATAATCTGTCAAGTTCTGGACATAGTCATATTAAAATCGCCTCCTACGACTAAGTTCTCATTAATAAAGGGAAATATTTTGATTTTAATATTCTCCCAAAATTCTACTGAAAATGTATTAGGTCCATATATATTATAAAAGGTAAACTTGGTATTATTTATTAAGATTTGTAATATAATAAATCTAGAGGCGGGATCAAGCTCTACATGTAAAATCTTATCGTCAAGCAATTTGTTTATTTCCTTTTTGTGGATGAGGTAGTAATCACCTCTCCTACCCATTTTATCTTAAAGGGACACTCAATCAAAATTAAACTTTCATTATTCAGATAGAGCATGCTATTTTAAACAACTTTCCAAATTACTTCCATTAACAAAATGTGCACAATCTTTTTATCTTTAAACGTTTTGAGTCACCAGCTCCTACTGAGCATGTGCAAGAATAAGTGTGTATGTATTTGTGAATGGCTGATGGCTGTCACATGGTACGTGTATGCATTTGTGATTGGCTGATGGCTGTCAAATGGTACAGGGGGAGTGGAAAAAGACATAACTTTTTTTTAAATTGTCGGAAAAAAATCTCATTTGAAGTTCAGACTAATTGCTATTGCATTGTCTTGTTATCTTGCATTTGTTGATTATGCAAATCTACTGTGTTGACTGGTCCTTTAAGTTTTACAGCTTCTTGATATTTAAAGGTACAGTATACTGTAAAATAGTTTTTCCCTTAATGTGTTTACAATTGCTTTTTTTTTACCAACTGCAGAGTAAAAAATGTATGAAAATTAGCTTTTTAAGGCTTATTTGTGTATCTTAAAGCTCTGATTTTGTGTTTTGAAGCCACAACCTAATAAAATGGGCTGAGCTTGTAGGTATAATCAGATCTCATTACTGTATCACATTGTGCACATATACCTGCTTCTTTATATTATATCTGTCCTTAAAACAATCACCAGTACTTTGAGAGAACAATGGAAAATCAACATTTCTCCAACATAGGTGTGTCCGGTCCACGGCGTCATCCTTACTTGTGGGATATTCTCTTCCCCAACAGGAAATGGCAAAGAGCCCAGCAAAGCTGGTCACATGATCCCTCCTAGGCTCCGCCTTCCCCAGTCATTCTCTTTGCCGTTGTACAGGCAACATCTCCACGGAGATGGCTTAGAGTTTTTTGGTGTTTAACTGTAGTTTTTATTCTTCAATCAAGAGTTTGTTATTTTAAAATAGTGCTGGTATGTACTATTTACTCTGAAACAGAAAAGTGATGAAGATTTCTGTTTGTAAGAGGAAAATGATTTTAGCAACCGTTACTAAAATCGATGGCTGTTTCCACACAGGACTGTTGAGAGGAATTAACTTCAGTTGGGGGAAACAGTGAGCAGACTTTTGCTGCTTGAGGTATGACACATTTCTAACAAGACGATGTAATGCTGGAAGCTGTCATTTTCCCTATGGGATCCGGTAAGCCATTTTTATTACATAAGAATAAAGGGCTTCACAAGGGCTTTTAAGACTGGTAGACATTTTCTGGGCTAAAACGATTGATATATAAGCATTTTTAATACTTCATAGCTTTGAGGAATTATTTTATTCTTGGGAATTATGTAAAATAACCGGCAGGCACTGTATTGGACACCTTATTCTCTAGGGGCTTTCCCTAATCATAGGCAGAGCCTCATTTTCGCGCCTCTATTGCGCACTTGTTTTTGGGAAGCATGACATGCAGATGCATGTGTGAGGAGCTCTGATACATAGAAAAGGCTTTCTGAAGGCGTCATTTGGTATCGTATTCCCCTTTGGGCTTGGTTGGGTCTCAGCAAAGCAGATACCAGGGACTGTATAGGGGTTAAATATAAAAACGGCTCTGGTTCCGTTATTTTAAGAGTTAAAGCTTTCAAATTTGGTGTGCAATACTTTTAAGGCTTTAAGACACTGTAGTGAAATTTTGGTGAATTTTGAACAATTCCTTCATACTTTTTCACATTTGCAGTAATAAAGTGTGTTCAGTTTAAAATTTAAAGTGACAGTAACGGTTTTATTTTAAAACGTTTTTTGTACTTTGTTATCAAGTTTATGCCTGTTTAACATGTCTGAACTACCAGATAGACTGTGTTCTGTATGTGGGGAAGCCAAGGTTCCTTCTCATTTAAATAGATGTGATTTATGTGACACAAAATTTAGAGAAAATGATGCCCAAGATGATTCCTCAAGTGAGGGGAGTAAGCATGGTACTGCATCATCCCCTCCTTCGTCTACGCCAGTCTTGCCCACACAGGAGGCCCATAGTACATCTAGTGCGCCAATACTCCTTACTATGCAACAATTAACGGCTGTAATGGATAATTCTATCAAAAACATTTTAGCCAAAATGCCCACTTATCAGCGAAAGCGCGACTGCTCTGTTTTAGAAAATACTGAAGAGCATGAGGACGCTGATGATATTGGTTCTGAAGTGCCCCTACACCAGTCTGAGGGGGCCAGGGAGGTTTTGTCTGAGGGAGAAATTTCAGATTCAGGGAAAATTTCTCAACAAGCTGAACCTGATGTGATTACATTCAAATTTAAATTGGAACATCTCCGCGCTCTGCTTAAGGAGGTGTTATCTACTCTGGATGATTGTGAGAATTTGGTCATTCCAGAGAAATTATGTAAGATGGACAAGTTCCTAGAGGTCCCGGGGCCCCCCGAAGCTTTTCCTATACCCAAGCGGGTGGCGGATATTGTAAACAAAGAATGGGAAAGGCCCGGCATACCTTTCGTCCCTCCCCCTATATTCAAGAAATTGTTTCCTATGGTCGACCCCAGAAAGGACTTATGGCAGACAGTCCCCAAGGTCGAGGGGGCGGTTTCTACTCTAAACAAACGCACCACTATACCCATAGAAGATAGTTGTGCTTTCAAAGATCCTATGGATAAAAAATTAGAGGGTTTGCTTAAAAAGATGTTTGTTCAGCAAGGTTACCTTCTACAACCAATTTCATGCATTGTTCCTGTCACTACAGCAGCGTGTTTCTGGTTCGATGAACTAGAAAAGGCGCTCAATAAAGATTCTTCTTATGAGGAGATTTTGGACAGAATCCATGCTCTCAAATTGGCTAACTCTTTCACCTTAGACGCCACTTTGCAATTGGCTAGATTAGCGGCGAAAAATTCTGGGTTTGCTGTTGTGGCGCGCAGAGCGCTTTGGCTAAAATCTTGGTCAGCGGATGCGTCTTCCAAGAATAAATTGCTTAACATTCCTTTCAAGGGGAAAACGCTGTTTGGCCCTGACTTGAAAGAGATTATTTCTGATATCTCTGGGGGTAAGGGCCACGCCCTTCCTCAGGATAGGTCTTTCAAGGCTAAAAATAAACCAAATTTTCGTCCCTTTCGCAGAAACGGACCAGCCCCAAGTGCTACATCCTCTAAGCAAGAGGGTAATACTTCTCAAGCCAAGCCAGCCTGGAGGCCAATGCAAGGCTGGAACAAAGGTAAGCAGGCCAAGAAACCTGCCACTGCTACCAAGACAGCATGAGATGTTGGCCCCCGATCCGGGACCGGATCTGGTGGGGGGCAGACTCTCTTCGCTCAGGCTTGGGCAAGAGATGTTCTGGATCCTTGGGCGCTGGAAATAGTCTCCCAAGGTTATCTTCTGGAATTCAAGGGGCTTCCCCCAAGGGGGAGGTTCCACAGGTCTCAATTGTCTTCAGACCACATAAAAAAACAGGCATTCTTACATTGTGTAGAAGACCTGTTAAAAATGGGAGTGATTCATCCTGTTCCATTAGGAGAACAAGGGATGGGGTTCTACTCCAATCTGTTCATAGTTCCCAAAAAAGAGGGAACATTCAGACCAATCTTAGATCTCAAGATCCTAAACAAGTTTCTCAAGGTTCCATCGTTCAAAATGGAAACCATTCGAACAATTCTTCCTTCCATCCAGGAAGGTCAATTCATGACCACGGTGGATTTAAAGGATGCGTATCTACATATTCCTATCCACAAGGAACATCATCGGTTCCTAAGGTTCGCCTTCCTGGACAAGCATTACCAGTTTGTGGCACTTCCGTTCGGATTAGCCACTGCTCCAAGAATTTTCACAAAGATACTGGGGTCCCTTCTAGCGGTGCTAAGACCAAGGGGCATTGCAGTAGTACCTTACTTGGACGACATTCTGATTCAAGCGTCGTCCCGTCCACAAGCAAAGGCTCACACGGACATCGTCCTGGCCTTTCTCAGATCTCACGGGTGGAAAGTGAACATAGAAAAAAGTTCTCTATCTCCGTCAACAAGAGTTCCCTTCTTGGGAACAATAATAGACTCCTTAGAAATGAGGAT
This sequence comes from Bombina bombina, assembly GCF_027579735.1. Taxonomy (NCBI): domain Eukaryota; kingdom Metazoa; phylum Chordata; class Amphibia; order Anura; family Bombinatoridae; genus Bombina; species Bombina bombina. The sequence goes on along the minus strand of NC_069501.1, from coordinate 725,470,045 downwards.
TTTTCTGACAGAGGCCAGAAAATCAAAACTTCTAAACTCTTGTCAAGTACTTCATTCTGTTCCTCTTCCTTCCATAGCGCAGTGCATGGAAGTAATAGGTTTGATGGTCGCGGCAATGGACATAGTTCCTTTTGCACGAATTCATCTGAGACCATTACAACTGTGCATGCTCAGTCAGTGGAATGGGGATTATACAGACTTGTCTCCGACGATACAAGTAGATCAGAGGACCAGAGATTCACTCCGTTGGTGGCTGTCCCTGGACAACCTGTCACAGGGGATGAGCTTCCGCAGACCAGAGTGGGTCATTGTCACGACCGACGCCAGTCTGGTGGGCTGGGGCGCGGTCTGGGGACTCCTGAAAGCTCAGGGTCTTTGGTCTCGGGAAGAATCTCTTCTCCCGATAAATATTCTGGAACTAAGAGCGATATTCAATGCTCTCAAGGCTTGGTCTCAGCTAGCAAAGGCCAAATTCATACGGTTTCAATCGGACAACATGACGACTGTTGCGTACATCAACCATCAGGGGGGAACAAAGAGTTCCCTGGCGATGGAAGAAGTGACCAAAATCATTAATTGGGCGGAGTCTCACTCCTGCCACTTGTCTGCAATCCACATTCCAGGAGTGGAAAATTGGGAAGCGGATTTTCTGAGTCGTCAGTCATTTCATCCGGGGGAGTGGGAACTCCATCCGGAAATCTTTGCCCAAATTACTCAGTTGTGGGGCAGTCCAGACATGGATCTGATGGCCTCTCGTCAGAACTTCAAGGTTCCTTGCTACGGGTCCAGATCCAGGGATCCCAAGGCGACTCTAGTAGATGCACTAGTAGCACCTTGGACCTTCAAACTAGCGTATGTATTCCCACCGTTTCCTCTCATCCCCAGGCTGGTAGCCAGGATCTATCAGGAGAGGGCATCGGTGATCTTGATAGCTCCTGCGTGGCCACGCAGGACTTGGTATGCAGACCTGGTGAATATGTCATCGGCTCCACCATGGAAGCTACCTTTGAGACGGGACCTTCTTGTTCAAGGTCCGTTCGAACATCCGAATCTGGTCTCACTCCAACTGACTGCTTGGAGATTGAACGCTTGATTTTATCAAAGCGAGGGTTCTCAGATTCTGTCATTGATACTCTTGTTCAGGCCAGAAAGCCTGTAACTAGAAAAATTTACCATAAAATATGGAAAAAATATATCTGTTGGTGTGAATCTAAAGGATTCCCATGGAACAAGATTAAAATTCCTAAGATTCTATCCTTTCTACAAGAGGGTTTGGAGAAAGGATTATCTGCAAGTTCTTTGAAGGGACAGATTTCTGCTTTATCTGTTTTACTTCACAAAAAGCTGGCGGCTGTGCCAGATGTTCAAGCTTTTGTTCAGGCTCTGGTTAGAATCAAGCCTGTTTACAATCCTTTGACTCCTCCTTGGAGTCTCAATTTAGTTCTTTCAGTTCTTCAGGGGGTTCCGTTTGAACCCTTACATTCCGTTGATATTAAGTTATTATCTTGGAAAGTTTTGTTTTTGGTTGCAATTTCTTCTGCTAGAAGAGTTTCAGAGTTATCTGCTCTGCAGTGTTCTCCTCCTTATCTGGTGTTCCATGCAGATAAGGTGGTTTTGCGTACTAAACCTGGTTTTCTTCCGAAAGTTGTTTCTAACAAAAACATTAACCAGGAGATAGTCGTGCCTTCTTTGTGTCCGAATCCAGTTTCAAAGAAGGAACGTTTGTTGCACAATTTGGATGTAGTTCGTGCTCTAAAATTCTATTTAGATGCTACAAAGGATTTTAGACAAACATCTTCCTTGTTTGTTGTTTATTCTGGTAAAAGGAGAGGTCAAAAAGCAACTTCTACCTCTCTCTCTTTTTGGCTTAAAAGCATCATCAGATTGGCTTTCAAGTTCCAGAATTTCAGGAAGGCCCACTATTCTAATATTGTTGCGCCTTGAGCGGTCCTCAAGATCCTCAAGGCGCAACGGCAGATTATTAATTTTAGAATCTTGTTTAGTGATTGTTATTTTGAATATTAATCTGATCCACTAACTCAGATATCCTGTTCTCTTCCTCTAGCATTCTAGTAGGGAACTGGCTTACCTCAGAGGAAAGTTATTTCTGAGGAGATTGAGTTCTTTTTTAATCATGTCAAATTGGGGAGCAAACAGTTCATATAATTGAGCTATCAATGTTTGCATATCAATTACATTAGTCAGAAGTGATATCTAAACTGACATTGGACTTCTTGGATTTCTAGTCTTTAGCTTTTACAGGCATTCTGGGGTGAAGTAAGTTTCACCTGGGTAACAATTTTTTCCATTAAATGTAGTACACTGTGAATATTTATTTTGAAAAAATATTAAGAGTTACATTCAAACTACTGTGCATAGTTGAGAACAAAAGAAAAACGTGAGTGAAATCGGTGATTATGTTGTTTTTTAAACTGCAGGATCAGTTCGTGCTATATTGAGTAGGGGATAAGAATCCTCAACCAGAGAAAAATAAATAAATAAATCGTGATATAGGCCTGTATTAAGAATAAGTAAATATACCCTGTATCTGGCCAAATAGACTCCTTATTCCTAGAGGGACTTAAACGAGTTAAAGAAAAAAAACGGGATCTGTTCCCAATTAGCTAGATATAACAAACACCTATGAACAGAGCTCATTTAAATACGATACATAAATAGAGATTGCATTAAACTGTGTCTAAGTGTTGGGTACATCCTAACAGAAGCAAAAACTCAGTACAAAATTAAACAGAACATTTCTCCTCCTGTTTCCTCCTATATAGAGTCCTCTAAATATAAAGTAAAGAGGGGCTTCCCCAGACTTTTTATATTGTCTTTATCTAGAGGTATACATCTGATCAAGTTAATACTAACCAACTCTTTGATACACAACCACTTTTTTACTGAATTGTATTATACCCCTATATGGACTACTAGGTATATCACTAGACAGGTTAATATGTCCTGTATGATGTACAAACAAATTCCAGGAACAGCAAGTTAGCTTCACTTGCATACACTCTCACAGATTACTATATGTCCCATGAGTGCGAACTTGATTCAAAAAGCACAAAGAGGGAGCTGTCTATGTGGCTGTTTATCAAGCAGCCTACTTTCTCAGCAGGCCTCTGGAATCAACAATAAAAACAGTCACCAGCAGCTCAGAGAACCCCCACACTTTTTACCACATTTTCTCTAGGCCCCAGCTGGTCCTTGCTAGATGGCTGCTTCTACCGGACTCCTGTCCGTCCACTAGATGAGGATAAGCGTATTCCCGTGTGATCACTAAATAATTATATACCTTATCTGTATGCTGGCAACCTGTGTTAACTTGCAGCTTGTTAATCAGAGAAAGGGGTCTGGGGAGCCTTTTTGTTTAAATAGCTCAAGCGACACAACCAGAGTATCGGATTATATCCAGTAGCCCCAATAGTTCTGTATTAATGCTACTGCTGCCAACGCAATTAGCGCATCACCCAGACAAGTAACAACTACTCCCCGTAGTTTTTTATCCTCTTGCCGCAGGCATAGGGCAGAACATCTTTGCGTAATAGAGATAAGGCTTGTTCCAGGTCCCTCCGTTCACCAATAGCTCTGGTTACAAGCAGTGCCACTAGCCTTGAACCTTTGATTACCGGACCTCTGCAGGGTTCCTCTGTAGTAGTAAGGGATTCCTTAAAGGGACAGTATACACTCATTTTCATATAACTGCATGTAATAGAGACTACTATAAAGAATAAGATGCACAGATACTGTTATAAAAATCCAATATAAAACTGTTTAAAACTTACTTAGAAGCTCTTAGTTTAGCTCTGTTGAAAAGGCAGCTGGAAAGCCCACTGCAAGTGGGAAATAAGACACTCCCCCCTCCCCCTTCTTTTGCATATGAAAAGACCCTTTACACAAACAGGAGCAAGCTGGAGTAGGTAGCTGATGGTATTCTCATAAAACTTTGGGGCTTGATTAGGAGTCTGAAAATCAGAGCAATGTTATTTAAATATAAGCAAAACCTATACATTAAAAAAAAAAAAATGAGCGTATAATGTCCCTTTAAACAAGGAGCATGTATCCGGTATATAGCTCCTCCAGCGTACCTTATCTGCCTGCAGTGCCGCTGTATTTTATCCTGGAGACTGCTGCAGGGTTGTACCCTGGAACACAATTAAAACCACTGCGGTGGGGCCGCAAGCCCAAACGGCACAGGATGACTCTCAACTCGGGCGGGCGCAAGCCTCGCAGAGTGCCACAAAGACAAACCCAGACAAGCTCTCAAGGTTAAGTGGCGAGGAGTGGGGACGTGATAACCCGGCGTTCGGCTACAACGCTGACATGGAGTTTGCTGCTTCGATGCTCCTCCCCCCAATGGAAGTCAACATTTTTACAATTTTCCAGACTTCACTATTGTATTCTCTCTCTCTCTCTCTCTCTCTCTCTCTCTCTCTCTCTCTCTCTCTCTCTCTCTCTCTCTCTCTCTCTCTCTCTCTCTCTCTCTCTCTCTCTCTCTCTCTCTCTCTCTCTCTCTCTCTCTCTCTCTCTCTCTCTCTCTCTCTCTCTCTCTCTCTCTCTCTCTCTCTCTCTCTCTCTCTCTCTCTCTCTCTCTCTCTCTCTCTCTCTCTCTCTCTTTCTCTTTCTCTTTCTCTTTCTCTTTCTCTTTCTCTTTCTCTTTCTCTTTCTCTTTCTCTTTCTCTTTCTCTTTCTCTTTCTCTTTCTCTTTCTCTTTCTCTTTCTCTTTCTCTTTCTCTTTCTCTTTCTCTTTCTCTTTCTCTTTCTCTTTCTCTTTCTCTTTCTCTTTCTCTTTCTCTCTCTCTCTCTTTCTCTCTTTCTCTCTTTCTCTCTTTCTCTCTTTCTCTTTCTCTCTTTCTCTCTTTCTCTCTTTCTCTCTTTCTCTTTTTCTCTTTTTCTCTTTTTCTCTTTTTCTCTTTTTCTCTTTTTCTCTTTCTCTCTTTCTCTCTTTCTCTCTTTCTCTCTTTTTCTCTTTCTCTTTCTCTTTCTCTTTCTCTTTCTCTTTCTCTTTCTCTTTCTCTTTCTCTTTCTCTTTTTCTTTCTCTTTCTCTTTCTTTGGAAGGTCCTTAGATTCAGCTACTATCAAGTGCTGACATCTTCCTTTCAAAATTAATTGCTCCTGTATGGTTTATAGTTGAAACTTTGAATTTGGCACATATCCTTTTATTTTGGGGTGATTTACACTTATTTGTTTTTGGCATAAATCAATCTATAAATTACCAATATACCTTTCTCAGAATACAATTGTGCAGTACTTTTTATTCAATATACGAAATGTATTAAATGTATGATCAAAAACTCCATGTGTTGTTCAAAGCATGTATTGGAAAATATGCAATTTAAATTGCATTATTGACAAATTCAGAATAATCTATGAATTGATGGAATTTTTCACTCTGGAAAGAAAGTTCTCACCTTGGTGCATTTATCCCATAATCTGCTCTTAATCTGAAATCTACTAAAATCAATGCACATTTATAATTTAAAACTGGTTAAAAATTTTTTTTTTTAAAATAGTATGGATTTATCTTTTTAACGTAACATGGCTGAAAAGTTCCGTTATTAATATTGCTCCTAACTAAAATAAATATAGCTACACTTTTATCATCCCAGATCCTGAAACTGCTCCTGAGCTTGGAGAATACGTTTCCCTACTCAGGGCTCGATTTATCAAGCAAGAGTGGACAGGAGCGTATATGTTCGCCACCTGTCCGCCCCGACTCTTCTCAGGCATGCAGCAATCCGCTGCCAGATTTTAAAATTGCCATCTTCCTCCTGCCTGCGCACAGCCATTCACGTGTGGGCAGGAGCGGGATTGCACGCAAGTGCAAAGTGGACAAGAGCGTAGGGAGGTACTCTTGTGAGGACCTGCAGTCATAGGGAGGAGAAGGGCCTGGTAATGGTAAATAGAGCCCTTTGAGTATACTCCCCAGCACACCCCCCTCCCGCCCGCAGTGTAATTTTCATAAGAGTCTTCTCAGTATATTAAAACAGTCAGTGACAGAAGCCAACAATACAAACTCGGAGGCTGGTCTTGGACTTCTAATCAAATTTCAATATTCTTCTAAGGTGTTTCCAATGAAGAACATCAAAACCTCACTTTTATAGCTGCCATATTGTCTCTGCTGATGCTGTTGTGACATTTGCAATGCTTATATTTAAAGGGACAGTCTACCTTAGAATTGTTGTTGTTTTAAACGAATTACCCATTCCCCAGTTTTGCATAACCAACACAGTTATATTAATATACTTTTTACCTCTGTGATTACCTTGTATCTAGGAACCTTCTTCCAGCCCCCTGATCACATGACTGTGACTGTTTATTATCTATTGTCTTGCATTTAGCATTGTTTTGTGCTAGATCTTAAATAACCCCTGTGCCTGAACACAGTGTTATCTATATGGCCCATGTGTACTTTCTGTCTCTTTGTGTTGAAAAGAGATTTAAAAAGCTTTAACCCCCTGTGCCTGAACACAGTGTTATCTATATGGCCCATGTGTACTTTCTGTCTCTTTGTGTTGAAAAGAGATTTAAAAAGCATGTGATAAGAGGCAGCCCTCCAAAGGCTTAGAAATTAGCATATGAGTCTACCTATGTTTAGTTTAAACTAAGAATACCAAGAGAAAAAAAGCAAATTTGATGATAAAAGTAAATTAAAGTTGATTAAAATTAAAAGTCCTATCTGAATAATGAAAGTTTAATACTAGACTGTCCCTTTAAGAAGGCTCTAAAAGGGTTAACTCACAGAGTGCTAAATTAGGTGATGGTCAGCTGTTATGTGCTCCATAACTGAGGCTCTGCACTTTAATCATTATTTTACTGTAATCCATCTGATTGCTACTTCCCTTAAAGGGCCAGTCAAGTATAAATTAAACTTTCATTATTCAGATAGGACTTTTAATTTTAATTGACTTTCCAATTTACTTTTTTCATCAAATTTGCTTTTTTTCTCTTGGTATTCTTAGTTTGAGGGCTGCCTCTTATCACATGCTTTTTAAATCTCTTTTCAACACAAAGAGACAGAAAGTACACGTGGGCTATATAGATAACACTGTGTTCAGGCACAGAAAGTTACACACAATACAATGCTAAATGCAAGACAATAGATAATAAACAGTCACAGTCATGTGATCAGGGGGCTGGAAGAAGGTTCCTAGATACAAGGTAATCACAAAGGTAAAAAGTGCATTAATATAACTGTGTTGGTTATGCAAAACTGGGGAATGAGTAATAAAGGGATTATGTATATTTTAAAACAATAACCATTCTATGGTTGACTGTCCCTTTAAATAAACACAGTATACTTGCAGGTTGCTTTAACACAGTGACTGTGTGCATGTACATATGTAATTCCTTTTAAATCAACCATACTAACTTACCCTCATGTCCATGGCTACATAGTGCAGAAGTCGCATATTTGGTCGGTAGAGGTTCGAGTTCCAGCTCGCTGACCTATGAAAAATGCTAAATTTATGCTGCTCAAATGTGTCATTTAATCACATTTTTAGCAACCAGAGCTCCCTTGCTATGTTTACTAAAAGATATTACTTTCCATATAAGGAGAATGACAGACATCACTGACCATAAAATCTATGTGCAGTTCTGTATACCCTGTGTGACTTTATCACCTCATAGGATAGAACAGGGCCTGGGAAGAAGGGGCTTGTTGCTTTAAAGGACCACACAATGCATTAGAATTGCATAATTAACAAGTGCATCATAAAAAGACAATGATTTAACACCTACTCTGAATTTTAAATAAGCAGTGGGGTTTTTTCTGACACATTTTTATTTTTTTTCTTCCAGTATCCGCCCCCTGTATCATATGACAGACATCAACCAATCACAGATTAGTATACATATATCCTGTGAGCGAGCTTGTGCACATGCTCAGTAGGATTTTGTTTCCCAGAAAGTGTTTGTATAAAACGGCTGCAAAATTTGCTAATGGAAGTAAATTGGAAAGTGCATGAAAACTGCATGTTCTATCTGAATTATAAAAGTTTATTTTGGCTTGAGTGTCCCTTTAAGACTTCTAACATTTTGGATTATTCTCTATTTTTATATGATACACCCATCATGTGTTTTTGCTTGCTGCTAAACTTGAAATTGGTTTGTCTTCCTACTTCCTCCAACACCAATGTTGCACAGTTCTTTTGACACTCAACCTTTACATGACACTCCAGGGTCAGTTGTAAGGCAGGTTTAAGGTTTTGTTTTGTTTTTAAGCTTTTTATCATAAACTGTTCTTCCTAAAAATGGTCTTTGTCCTGTAATTAATTACTACTAGGACTCATGAACATTAGTAGGAATTCATCTTAAATTTAAAACAATCATCATCTTTTGAGCAAAAAAAAAAAAAATCTGAATGTTTATTTGCGACTATTTCATTTGCATGATGGATTTTTTTTTTAGTATGATTATCCTTTATATTAAGCCATGCTCACTTTGGGTGTATTGATTTAATTTATCTGACATGCATAAGATGTTAAAATCTAATAGGTTACTGACTTGTAGCTGTATAAATTTGTTTGAATATGGCACATATGAAACCTTGGTGAAATTAAGCTTTGACACAATGAAATATCAAAAACAGATGTTTTATTTATTTGCTACAATAAAAGTTCCTATAATGAAAAGTCTTTCTACAGTCTACAATCAGATATTGCTGAAATACCTTCACACTAGCCACAAAAAAAATCATTTTTGAATTCTGTCTCTATATATTCAATTTGGGTGTCAGAAAAGTTTCAAATTTATCCTAAAACAAATACATTTTGATAGATCCTATTCACTAGTTTGATAACACATTTTATAGACTTTTTTTTTTGGGGGGGGGGGGTCAGGAATATTTGTTACCCTTTATTCTTATTTTTCCTTTATTTTATCTAAATGTTTTGATTGTCATCGCCATATATCAGTTTTAATTAAAGCAACATTTAAACTTAAAAATAGCAATGCATATGCAAGCACACTATTTAAAATGATGCAAGTTAAAATGTTACCATATAAAATGTTTGCATGTTAACGTTTTTATTGGATTTTTTTTTTTTTAAATCTTACACTGTGCAAATCGCGCTAAATTAAAGTGCCACTATTTTAAAATAGTTAAATCGGACAGTAAACACTTTGAGAGAACATTATAAAATGCTTACTTATGAATAGTAAAACAACTTCGTAAGTCAGAAAATTGTGTTTTCTCATTTCCGAGACCTAACCCTGCCATATAACTGCTAAATGGGGTTACTAACAAAATGACAGTGGCTAGTTGAGTCTGCTCCAGGAAGAAGTCCATATTGACTCATCCAAATAAGGCAAGAGGCGGATGGTGTTTGGTTATTTGCCGTTATCAAGGTGATAAAACATACAGAATTATTCACATTCGCCTACCATGTTAATTAATTTCAAAACTTGAAAAAAAAGATGTAATTGCAAGGTGTTTTACTGTCCTTGTGATAAAGCAGAAAATAATTGTTTCTTAATATAAGGCCTTAGTTTGTGTAAAAATGTAAATGTTGAGGAAAAGGCCTTATGACCAGCCAATGAAAGAGGCTAAAACAGGTTTTTAAGAGATTAAGAATTGTAAAATAAAGTCCACAAAAACATGCAAAAAAAAAAAAAAAGCAAATCATTCTCTGATTAATTAGAATAGAGCTGTTGTATTCTTTCAGTGCAAAGTTACCAAAAAAGCATACCCTTACTGGGTTTTCTAGTGGATTAGAATGGCTTCAGATCTGAAAACCCCATAAAAACCAGTGTGTAGTAGTATTTTTGGACTTGTTTTATAATTTGCCATATATATATATATATATATATATATATATATATATATATATATATATATATATATATATATATATATATATATATGTGTGTGTGTGTATATATATATACTTTTTTTTATGCTATATTATTAAATACAAACATGAGTCTCTGTTAGCTGTAATTAGTTATTTTTAGTCCATGCTATATGGGCTGCATACACAATAATTCTCTTGAGCAGAAAAGGCATCAGGTGGCCTACATATGATCTGCCAGGCTTGTAATGTCCAACACTGGCATGGTGACAGGTTGGCAGGGATTATGAAACTTTTTACAACTGTTAAGAACCCATCAAAACTCCTTTAAATTAGTATTGGAAGATTATGTACTTGCTAATACAATAATGAGATATAAAAAGTTATATTCTCTTCCTGTGCAAGTTCAGATACTTGTGAATTTTAAGCAAATATGATTGTATTACCTGTATCCGGATGGGAGTTACACAAATTCCTTTTACATTTCATATACACTCTTTTCTCTGTAAGTATATTTAGTATGTTAAAGAACCAGTCAATGCAGTAGAATTGCGTAATAACAATACAATGATTTAAAGCCTACTCTGAATTTGAAATAAGCAACAGATTATTTTTTTTTCTGACAAATTTAGTTTTTCTCCCATTTTCTGGCCTCCTGTATCATGCGACAGCCATCAGCCAATACTAGTATACATATACCCTGTGAGCTTGTGCACATGCTAAGTAGGAGCTTGTTCCCCAGAAAGTGTGTGTTTATATAAAAAGACTGTGCAAAATGTGATAATGGAAGAAAATTGGGAAGTGTCTTAAAAATGCATGCTCTTTCTGAATCATAAATGTTTATTTTGATGACTTAAGTCAGTGGTTGACTAATATGAGCCAGTAAGAATATTTAGGAGCCAGGCATATTTTTAGGAGCCAGTGGCTCCTGGGTTTGTTGAGCCCTGACTTAAAGGGACAGTACACTGAATGTATTTTCAATGACTTGTTATACCAGCTGCAGAGTATAAAATGTATTAGAAATTGCATTTTTCGGTTTATTTGTGTATATGAAGTAGCTGGTTTTGTGCTTTTAAACCACAGCCTATTACAATGGGTTGAGCTTCAGGTAATATCAGATCTCATTATGTTATCACTTTTATGTACACAGACGTGCTTCCTTATCTTATATTTTTCTAGATAACCAAAGCTCAATACTTAGAGAGAACAATGGAAAATGATCATTTTATTACTTAACTATCATGCCCCCCACTGAGAGTGTAATGTCTTCAGCTGGTTGTGTTTACTTAGTTTTTATACTGGAGTATATTCTATTTAATAGCCTATCAGTATAGGTTGGGATACCACAGGCTAAATCAGCTATTTCAAATGCCAAAACAGGGGTAAAGTAGCTACTTGTAAACAATTTAAAACACTCCAGCAGGTAAAATGAATCATTGTGAACAATTTAAAGGGGAGAACATTTTTGGGTGAACTGTCCCTTTAACTCATCAGTAATACAGAGACCATTTGCTTGATTTGTTCAGATCACTATTGGGCATAAGCAAGATATTTTATGTCAATTGTGTAATATGAATGAGATTGTAAAATTATAAAATCTTGTAATCTGTCATTTTTTTGCTCATTATATAAGTATAACTAAGATAAAAATATGATTAGGGAATCGGACAGTAAAGCATATTTGCCTATTTTATTGTATTATACTGTATTTGCATTTACAGAAGAGCTTGTATTGCAGAGATGTTCAGAGTGATTTTAATTTCAAAGCAGCAGTCCCTTATAGGCTGCATGGCATGCAAGCACAGTCAATAAATAATTCCTACAGTATATTGGTTTTCATTGATGTTTTATTGTATTTTTCAAACAGTAGCATATTCAACTCCTGAGTCTTCAAAACTGTTACACAATATGCTTAATTAGCTATAGAACACTGGTATTTTATTTATTTGCTTTTTATCTTGTGCTCTGGGGGAGCACTGTAACCTGTCAGTGTTTTTAACTTATCCCTCAAGTTTATCCCATTGTGCTAAAAAATTTTTTCTATATGTCATCTTTATCTAATCATAGTGTATTCTTAAAGGGGCAGTAAAGTCAAAATTAAACTTTCATTATTCAGATAGAAGTAAAATTGGAAAGTTGTTTAAAATTGTATGCTCTGTTGTCAAATTTGCTTTGTTCTCTTGGTATCTTTTATTGAAGTGACAATTGATAGGCTCATAAGAGCTCAGTAGTGTGCACATGTCTTTAATACTCTATGGCAGCTGTGTTTTGCAACATTGTATAACAAAGCTACAAATAATGTTATAAAACACTTCTGCCATAGGGTATTAGACATGTGCACACTCCTGAGCTTTTATTGTTGTTCTATTATACTGCTGTAGCGTGGTAGGAATGTGCAAAATGTGTTCTTTTTACGTGCAAACAGATATTTGTGTGTTGCACTTTTACACTAATAAATCGGGTTCTGAAAATAGCTGAATGCTGCTGCCTGTGGACATGTACAGTATTCATTTCTATAATGAATGAAATATAAATGTGTAGCTCAGTATAGATTGGTGTGCTCATACTAGTGAGATGGAGCCTACTTTTTTTTGTTTTGTTAATCTTGTTAGTGTGATCTACTTATGCATGTGCTTTTTTTTTATTTATTTTTTTTAAATTTAGTGGTGCAGAATTTACTTGTGCAAAGCAATTTTACATTTCTTTTAACTTGAGCTCAAACTATCATTATAGTATGAGATAGAATTGGAAAATAGCACTGCAATCCTGTGATCTACTGATCAGCACTTTGATATCTACTGGTACCTACCTTTCCAGCACACCTGAAGTAGAATATAAGGAATATATTA